>NW_008338112.1:250401-258146 GCF_000622305.1 Nannospalax galili
CCTAATCCTACCTGCTTTTCCTGCTTCCCCCTCCCTGATTTCTCCCCCAAACATTCCCCCCTTCTACACCCTAAAGCCCCCATATATAAAGTCCCAGCTCACAGCCCGTGGGCTGACATCTTTCCCTTCCCCGAGGGAAACGTGTCCCATGCGAAATAAAGCTGTATCCTGCTGAGAATTCTATCTGTGCCTCAGTCCATCCTCCATCTGCTCGTGCTCTTGCCCGCTCTCTCCAATATTTTTCCCTATCAATGAATACAAAGAGAATTTGGGGGGGGATGAAAAATGTGTCTAATAAACCTGAAGAGAATGCCAAATGTGAAAAACGCAATATTATAAAGAATTCTCTTGACATGCACACCTAGCAAAGAATCAGTGAACTTGAATACAAGACATTAGAGATTTTGTAAACTCAAACAAATAAAGTTTAAAAAACAGTTGAAAAAAAATAAAAAATAAGGGGCTGGAGAGATCGTTCCAAGGATAAGAGCATGGACTGCTCTTGCAGAGGACCTGGGTTCGATTCCCAGCACCCACATGGCAGTTAACAACCGTCTGTAACTTTGATGCCTTCTTGATTTCTAGGGGCATTACGTGACACAGGTGCACTCACATACATGCAGGCAATACACTCATACACATAAAATAAAACTAATAAAAATTTTAAAACATAAAACAGAGCCAGGTATGGTAGCACACTCTAATCCCAGCACTCAAGTGGCAGAGGCCAGCAGACCTCTGTGAGTTCCAGGACAGCCTGGTCTATATACAGAGCTCTGGCATGGAACATTCTTTTGTTTGCTTTTGTTTTTTGTTTTTTGGTTGATTCTTAATCAATTCCTTGTAAAGAATGACAGAAAAGATATGGCCCTGTTGATGCTGATAAAAACCTCTGCTGTGCAACAGGAAGATATTTATACTTGAGTATTTAAAGATCTTCACATTTAAAGATCCTGTAAATATAAGTAATGGTATGTTGCACCAACCCCAGGCTCTATTTGGTCATCAATAGTCATCTCACAAAGCAGTTCTGGATATTAACTCAATAAAAAAGAAAAAAAGCAATGCTCAGTATCGGGCTCCTTATCCAATTTCCCACTCTGCACCCTAAGTGTGGTAGTATGTGGCTGAGAGGTCTTATTAAAAAAAAAAAAAAAAGAAGAGAAAAATTGAGTCTCATGTTTTGGCATTGATGCTGATAAAATTACTTCTGAACTTCACCTCTGTCATCTTTAAGAAACTACAAACTAATATAAGTGACTTAAGCAAAAGTCAAATGGCTTTGAACACAGTTAACAGTAAAAGTTAACCATACTGAAAAAGATAAGATTTATCTTATCAGTTCCTGTTTATCTTATCATGTTTCCAGACTAGGGTAATTATTCAGTATCTACCATCTAAGCAAAAATTCCATAAAGTTGCTGGGTATGGTGGCACACGCCTTTGATTCCAGCACTTTGGAGGCAGAGGCAGGCAGATCTTTGTGAGTTCGAGGCCAGCCTGGTCTACATAATGAGTTCCAGAACAGCGGGGGTTACAGCGGACCCCTGTCTCAAAAAAAAAAAAAAAAAGAAAAAAAAAAAGAAAAAAAAAAAGAAAAAAAAAAAGAAAAAAAGCAACAGTATTTGAAGGTCCAGTGTTAGTTTCAAAATCTATCTCTAAACTGTTTCTTAAAACCCTTACCAGCCTATGATTCCACATTTATTTGTGTACATCAGAAGTGCTACTCTGCAACATTCCATCAGAGGAGCTCAGGAGCCCCTGATAAAGAGTTAGACTGTGATGCCTTCTGGGGGAGGGAGAGTCCATTTTCTTGAAGAGTATGGCCCATTCACTAGGCTCCAGTGAATAGCCCCACATCCATGAGTCTATAGGCAGCATAAATTGGACTCCATGGATATAAAAAAAAAAAAAAAAGGATAAAAGTTGGGATGGTGTGGGGGGTAGAAGGTGGGAGGTAGATCTGGGAGGAGTTAGGAAGAAGAGTATGAAATTCTCAAAGAATTAGGAAAAAATATATTTTTAAAATTTTTTTATGTGTATGAGTGAATTGCATGCATGTAAGTACACCAACTGTCATGTGCCCCAAGAGGACAGAAAAGGGCATTGGAACTCCTGGAACTGGAGTTACAGATGGCTGTTAGCCACCACGTGGGTGCTGGGATTCAAACCCAGGTCCTCTGCCAGAACAGCCAGTGCTCTTAACTGCTGAGACATCTCTCCAGCGACCCCAAAAAAATATTTTTGAAAAGAGAAATGTGACTCTGCAGGGCACTAGGAAGTTGGAGATACAGACCTGGGAACCACCTGCTGATAGTTGTTAAGAGCGTTGCTAGAGGGCAAAAGGTCTCCTCTTCAATGGAGGAGCTAGGGGAACATGCACTTCTAGGAAAGAAAGTGGAGCCAGCAAAGGAGAGAGTAAGGAGTTCAAAAGCTAGGTGTGGTGGCCAAACCTGGAATTCCCAGTACACTTGAGGCAGAGGCAGGGTGCTGCAAATTCAAGGCCAGCCTGATCCATAGTGAGCTCCAGGTCAGCCCACAGCTACACAGCAAGGTCCTGTTAAATATAAAAAAAGAAACAAACAGGAAGGAGAGGGCAGGAAACCAACCACAGGAACAACATTAACCAGGAGGAAAATGATAAAAGATGTGAAATTCTACAAATACTAGATAAAATTGGGAATGAAAAGGGCAGGTAATATCAATAGATACATCAGTGATAGCAGGTTGAAGAACAGTGAGAACACTTTAAGAAATGTTGACAATGGAAGGAAGGAAGAACATAAGACCATAGACTGGAACATGAGATATGAGTTTGAGAACCATCAAATAAGGAAAAAATTAAATAAAATGACTATGTGCGTCCAACTATATCCTTGTAAAAGATACGTCAAGAGGAGGGGGAGATGGCTCAGTGGGTAAAGCGCTTGCTATGCAAGCTTGAGGACCCGAGTTTAGATCACTGGCACCAAGTAAAAGCAGAGTGTGGCAGCTCTTTTGTCTGTAACTACCAGCACTTGAGAGCTTGGGGGAAAGCAGAGAGAAGGAGGACTTCATGGGCTTGATGGCCATGCAGCCAAAACAGTGAGCTCCAGGTTCAAAGACAGAACCTGTCTCAAAAAACAAGGTGGAGAACAGTAGATAAAAACACAGATGTCACGCTCTGGCCTCTATACATATGAATGGGTGACTGCACCCACAAACACATACACAGCCATACATACACACACACACACACACACACACACACACATAATAAATAAATAAATAAATAAATAAATAAATAAATAAATAATGTCTGAAAATGATTTATAACATCTCTTTCAGTTTGGGGTCCTAGAATGAAAGATGACACAAGTTAAAATACTATCAAGACCCTGTCACCAAGAAATGTCAGAGATTTTAGACATGAAGATACTTTTTCCACATCATTTACTGACGAGTTGAAACAAAATATTGTTGTTGCAGGCATCAATGGTCTCAAGATTAGAACCCTGGACTACCTCGCTCTTTGAAGTGGAGCCTAAGGAAATGAACTTTCTGTGATTTAGTCTCTGATATCCACTCCTTAGTGGAGTCACAGATACATATCAGCCCTAGTGCCCTACCGTCTGAAACAGAGGGCTCTCAGAGTTGTTATAGACAGGCTACAGGAAGGGTGACGAAGGGCTGCTTTAACAGCCTGTTCTGAAAACACTGGGAAAAGTTGTTATATGCAACTGAATAATGTGTCCACATAGTAAAGGTATTTAAACTTTTAAAACATCTTTCACAAGAATAAAATAAGAAATCCTTTGAGATATAGTTATATAATTTGTGTTTTGCTCTTAAATTAATATTTTTGAAGGATATATTTTGTTAAAGAGAGACAAGACTACATTTTAATTAAAATACATACCTTAAAGGTATTTTATAATTAATTTGAGCAATAGAGTTGCTTCCTCCTCTGTGGTTAAAATAAGGGGGATTTTTCCTCCCTAATTGTCCAGATAATGGGTTCCAGCCTCCCTTTGATGTGTCATAAAGACTCACCTGTTTCACTACAACCTGCTATTTATTATCAAACAATTACTCAAGTCCTGAATTTCCAAAGGTGCCATTTATCCAAATCACATGTGTGCTCCTTCTGCACCCATTCTGAAAAAGAAATTCCCTTGATCAAAAATGTAACCTTGGTTACCCCCTGGTGTATCCGTCTTTTTATTACCCGCTATAAATTAAATTCAGAAGACTTGTAGTACACACACCATTAAGACATCACCTTTAACTATGTTTAAACTATTAAGATAGGGTAAAAAGGGAAGAAATATTATTTAAAAAGAAGCAGGTAAGATATAGAAGATCAAGAATTTCAAAACTGAAGATTTGAAATTATTTTGTATCTTTTATTAAATATTTTTGTTGAAAGTCTTGTACGTTTTACCCTTCAGAATAAGAAATACTTTCACATGCTCTCAGAAATAATCTCCTAGAAGCCTGCCCATGAATTCCAGTTTTCCCTTCTCAAGAGCCATTTCACTCTCATTTGATTTATTGAAAGTCATTAATGAAATTACAATCCACAAAGTCTTTGTACTGTGTTTAATACAAAATTAGAAAACTTGTTTCCAGAATAATTTGACTAAACAATTAATTTCAGTAAAAGCAATGAATTTCAACTACCTCCCTGTACAAAGTAGAACACAGAAATTGATGAAGACGTCTGATGCACACCTACAAAATAGTACGGTCTAGAATGGGGATTGGGTACGTAAGAGTGGCCTAAAATGTTGGAGAACTAATTGTCCTCCCAGGACAGTGATTCAGTATGTGATCCAGGAGAGGAATCAGCTCTAGGAGATATTCTGTGCAGGAATGGAAGACTTGGAAAGCTATGAGTAACTTTCTAGGAGATTGCAGAAGGGCCCTAGGTTTGCCAACATGAAAGGAATTCCTTATGTGCATGGTCTAGTGGCAAACTTACAAGGAAGTTCAATAGTCCCTAGTAAAAGAAAGACCTCCCAAAGTACTAAGAAGACTTCATCAGAGTCTATGGGAAATTCTGAACTTGAGCTTTATGACAATTTGGGGTAAATAACCATCTGAGCCTGAAGGGATCCTATATGACATGAAAAGTAAGAATGACCCCATGGGCTTTGGGAACAGTGAAAGGGCACAAAGTGGTGGCACATGCCTGTAGTCCCAGCACTGGGGAGGCAGAGGCAGGCGGATCTTTGAGAGTTCAAGGCCAGCCTCATCTACATAGTGAGTTCCAAGCCAGTTGAGGCTACAGGGAGACCCTCTCTCAAAAAGACAAGAGGAAGAAGGAGGGAGGAGGAAGGAGGGAGGAGGGAGGCAGAGGAGAAGGAGGAGGAGGAGGAGGAGGAGAAGGAGGAGGACACATGAAGTGACTCCATGGTCCTGGCTCCAAATAAGAATTGACTATGTGAATGAGAGAGCCTGCCATTCCTAGAACGTGGTGTTTGCAAAAGGAGTTTGAAGCTAGGGATCTTAGGAGCTGTAACCAGTGTGGGGGGACTCTGTTGTTATCAGGCTTGCTGTTAATTCATACAGTAGTTTTGTGACCAAAAGAAAAAGAAAGAAAGTCTCTTATGTATGCTTCAGGCTATGTAAATTGTGTATGGGCTTCTTGCTCCTCTGGCAGGAGCCTGTATTAGTCACTTTTCTGTTGCTGTGATAGAAACACTGACCCAAAGCAACTTATAGAAGGATGAATTTATTTCCGCTTACAGTTCCAGGGGAATTACATTCGGTATTGGCAGGGAGCCATGGTGGCAGAGGTGGCTGGAGGTGGAGCAGAAGCTAAGCTCTCTCATCTTCAAGTGCGCACAGGAAACAAGAGAGCAACTGGAGATCTGGCAAGGCTTAAGAACCCTCTAAGCCCCCAGTGACATGCTTCCGCCATTGCTAACCAGGCTTCCCCTCCACAGCTTCACACAATGGCCTATCAGGGCCTTCTTTATGCAGAGGCACCATGGAGGAAGAGCCCATGACCCCTTTACTCTTGCATCTTTCATGCCTCTAAAGCCAGCACCAGGTGAAGGACACTGCCAAGTTTGGCTGCAAGTTTGGGGTGGCCCTCAGCCTGCTTTATCCATTTTAGAAGTTTTCTTTTCAGTGGGCCCTGCAGCATTTTCCTTTGACAAGTTGGAGGCTTAACCAGGTGTGGTCTTTACCTGGAGGCACTCTCTGCATTGTTTAAGTGCAAATCTCTAGGCCTCTCCTTAATCACTTTAATCATCCATATCAAAGGGATCCTCTGCAGGGCATGCCTCCATTTATCTTCCTAGTGCTCTTTTTCAATCCAAACTGTACATTCTGCATTTCTTTCTGCCCCATTTGCTCTTTTTTACTGTAGATCTGCATAATATTCACCATTAATAGCCAGGCCACCATTTCTATGTTAGGCTGTCTTGACATTTCTTTCACCAGAGAAATTAATCCATTGCTTTTCAACTTAGCCTCAGGCAAGCTCTTAGGCTATGGGTAGACTACAGCCAGACTCTTTGATAAAATATCCCAATTGCTGCTTAAGTCCTTATTTCCCTCTGGAGCTACATTGTCCTCAGCACTGTTTTCATCCAGGCACCTACTAGAACAGCCTCATAAGCTCTGCTTACAAAAATCAACTGCTTTTCTAGCCCAAACTTGCAAAGTGTTCCATATTCTTCCAAAACCGTCAACAGCCCACTCTCTGGTACCAATTACTGTATTACTTTTCTGTTGCTGTGATAGAAACACTGACCAAAACAACTTATAAAAGGAAGAGTTTATTTGAGTTTATGGTTCCAGAGGAATTACAGTCCATCTTGGAGGGTAGGCATGGAGGCAGAGGTGTCTGGAGGTGGAGCAGAAGCTAAGTGCTCACATCTTCAAGCAGGCACAGGAAACAAGAGTGCAACTGAAGATCTGGCAAGGCTTAAGGACTCTCTAAGCCCCCAGTGATGTGCTTCCTTCAGCATAGACACACCTTCTAAGACCTCCCAAAACAGCGTCACTAACTGGGGACAAAATGCCAAAATACTCGGAGCCAATGGAGGACGTTCTCATTCAAACCACCACAGATCCCCTTTTCAGTTCCAAATCTACCCAACTTTATATAGAGGCCTGGATGGGTTGAACACTAAAATAACTAAATTTTCTTTTGGAAAAAAATGAATCCTGTGCCCTATAGAGAAGCATAATACTATTTTAGTGGACACTGATAGAATGTGTGAATTGCAGAAGAGCCACAAGCCTCATTAAGGAAAGCAATTGAAAAAAAAATAAAAGTCAGGCACCATGAAGTCTCTCAGGCAGGTCGCGTACCGGTCAAGAATTCCAACTTGCCGATAAGTAAGTTTTATGGCCGAGACATCTGGCTTACTGATAAGTAAGTTTCATGGCCGAGACATCTCCAACTCACTGATAAATAAGTTTTATGGTTGAGACATCTGGCTTACTGATAAGTAAGCTCCCCGCTCTCCCCGTAGCATTTTGTAATAGTTTAAACTAACCAATAACCACGCTTCTGCTTCTGTAAACTGCTTCTGCCCTATAAAGACCCCAAACCCCAGACCTGGGGCGCGCTTCTCCCTTTGTCAGGAGTTGTGCCCACAGGTACCTGTGTAAAATAAAAGCCTCTTGCTATTGCAACTCGAGGGCTCGACTTGTCCTTTGTGGTTTCAATTTTACATTTGGAGGTCCCAGCGAGATCAGAGAGTCGAAACTACTGAGAAAATTACTGTCCCTCCGGGGAGGTAAGT
>NW_008338112.1:260920-262824 GCF_000622305.1 Nannospalax galili
CTGGGAATTTCTGGTCAGCTTACTTGGACACGGCTGCCACAGGGATTCAAGAACAGCCCCACCCTCTTTGATGAGGCCCTGCACCAAGATCTGACTGCTTTCAGGACCCTCCACCCCCACCTGATTCTGTTGCAGTATGTAGATGACATTTTGCTGGTGGCAGAGACACGGGAAGAGTGCCTAACAGGTACGGAGGCTCTTTTGCAAGAATTGGGGCTGATGGGCTACAGGGCCTCTGCAAAGAAGGCACAACTCTGCCAACAAGAGGTAACCTATTTGGGGTACCGATTGAACGGAGGGCAGAGGTGGCTGACACAAGCACGCCAGGAGACCATCTTGGGCATCCCGACACCCCAAGATCGCAGACAGGTGAGAGAATTTCTGGGGACTGCCGGGTTTTGTCGCCTATGGATTCCAGGGTTCGCAGAAATGGCAGCCCCCCTGTACCTCCTGACCAAGACAGATGAACCTTTCATCTGGGAAGACCACCACCAACAGGCCTTCAATAGCATAAAGAAGGCCCTGTTGGAAGCGCTGGCTCTTGGCCTGCCTGATCTAACCAAACCGTTTGACCTGTACGTGGATGAAAAGCTGGGGTACGCAAAGGGAGTCCTGACTCAAAAACTGGGGCCGTGGAGACGCCCCGTGGCTTATTTGTCAAAGAAACTAGACCCAGTGGCTGCCGGCTGGCCACCTTGTCTGAGAATGGTGGCTGCCCTGGCAATCCTAGTAAAGGATGCCTCCAAGTTGACTATGGGTCAGCCCCTATACATCCGGGCTCCCCATGCTCTTGAGTCTCTCATCAGACAGCCCCCGGATCGATGGCTCTCGAATGCTCGGGTGACCCACTACCAGGCTTTGCTCCTGGATACAGACCGCATCCAGTTTGGAGCCCCCGTCACCCTCAATCCTGCAACACTGTTACCTGTGGCAGAAGGACCTGACTCCCAAGCCAACCACGACTGCCTCCAGGTCCTGGCTGAGGTCTTCAGCACTCGACCAGACCTCAGCGATCAACCACTAGAGGGAGCAGATTATAGTTGGTACACGGATGGGAGCAGTTTCCTTGCAGAGGGTAAGCGCCGAGCAGGGGCAGCGGTCACCTCGGACAACAAAGTAATATGGGCAGAACCCTTACCAGAAGGGACATCTGCACAAAAAGCTGAGCTGGTGGCCCTGACACAGGCCCTGCGATTGGCGGAAGGCAAAAAGCTAAACGTGTATATGGACAGCCGATACGCCTTTGCCACTGCGCACATCCACGGAGAGATTTACAAAAGAAGAGGACTTCTTACTTCAGAAGGAAAAGAAATAAAAAACAAAGCTGAGATCATAGCACTACTAGAGGCTTTGTTCTTACCAAAAGAACTCAGCATTATGCACTGCCCAGGCCACCAGAAAGGAAACCACCCCGAGGTAAGAGGAAATCGCCTAGCTGACCAGACGGCTAGAGACATTGCCTCCAAGAGCCAAATACTAACCGCGCAAATTGACACTGAACGCAAAAGGCAAGAGACCACCAGAGATTACACTCCAGAGGACAGAAAATTACTTGAGAAAATTGGAGCTTACAACAACCCAGAAACAGGATACTGGGAGTACCAAGGGAAAACCGTCCTGCCTCAGCGATCGGTAGAGGAACTCCTAGATGAACTTCACAGGTGGACCCACTTGGGAGTAACCAAAATGAAAAGACTAATCGAGCGAGAAGAAACCATTCATTATCTCCCAAACAAAGACGCCATCCTACAAAAGATTGTTAAGAACTGTAAAGCCTGTGCCCAGGTGAACTGGGGCAAAAATAAAGCCCAAGGAGGAGTGAGGCAAAGAGGTCACAGGCCTGGGGTCCATTGGGAAGTCGATTTTACTGAAGTTAAACCAGGAATATATGGATACAAGTATCT
>NW_008338112.1:264448-268112 GCF_000622305.1 Nannospalax galili
CATAGGCCCTTATCCTTGGTGAGTTCACACAAGGTGAGCAGTGGATTACCAAAGAGTCAGGCTAGCCAGCCAAGTTCAGCAGTATCAGCAAGTTACTGAGGCTCTCAGAGTCACGGTTTTCCAACTTTAAAATGAACAAAATAGGGGCTGGAGAGATGGCTCAGAGGTTAAGAGCACTGACTGTTCTTGCAGAAGACCTGGGTTTGAAAAAATAAAAGTCAGGAGCCATGAAGTCTCTCAGGCAGGTCGCGTACCGGTCAAGAATTCCAACTTGCCGATAAGTAAGTTTTATGGCCGAGACATCTGGCTTACTGATAAGTAAGTTTCATGGCCGAGACATCTCCAACCACTGATAAGTAAGTTTTATGGTTGAGACATCTGGCTTACTGATAAGTAAGCTTCCCGCTCTCCCCGTAGCATTTTGTAATAGTTTAAATTAACCAATAACCACGTTTCTGCTTCTGTATCCCGCTTCTGCTCTATAAAAGTTCCACAAACCTGACCTGAGGCGCGCAAGTCCCCCGAGGAGACTTTGTGCCCACAGGTACCTGTGTACTAAATAAACCTCTTGCTGTTGCAACCCGAAGGCTGACTTGTCCTCTGTGGTTTCACTCTTACACAATAAATCCCGTGAAGTGTCTAACTGGCCCTAAATTGGTAGCCTGGCCTTGCTCAAGCCTGGCTCTGCTCACCCCTTATCAGTTGGTCACTCCCAAGCCTGAGAGAGAGAGTGTTTGCGGAGCCCACCTGTCTCCTCTAAGGCCATAGATAACACTCCTGCCAGTTTCTGGGGAAATAATCTTGAGAAGGAGCCCTCAATCAGTCCAAGGACACCAAGCCAGGGCACTAACTCAAGTCCCCACTAAGTGCAGATGTGTCACATAGCCCTGGTATACCCCCCCACCCCCCACCCTCCACTCCGTTTTCTTTGTCTAGTTGTGGATGCTTGGTTCCCGTGAACAGCCTCCACCTCTCACTGTATTGTCTTTGAATATTCCTTGCCTGTCGACCAGTCTGGCTCTGGTCTCTTGTCTCCTACTCCTCTATCTTTCCTTTTATTTTCCAAAAATCTAACAGACACATTTAAGAACTGTATTTGTAAATGAAAGGGTTCCTTTTAAGAGATGTAAACTAATAGAAGCTAGAGGGAATATAGAAGAAAGCACACTTGCTCTCTGTAACTTCTTTATTTATTTATTTTTAATGTGTATGCGTGTACTGCCTGCATGTAGGTAAGTGCACCCATCGTGCAATGCACATGGACAACAGAAGAGGCCATCAGAGCCCCTGGAACTGGAGCTACGGACAATTGTTAGCTGCCATGCGGGTGCTGGGATTCCAACCCAGGCAAGAACAGCCAGTGTTCTCAACCACTGAGCCATCTCTCCAGCCCCTGCTCGCTCTAACTTCTAAAAATGTCTAGCAATGGGAGTAACATTCAGTCCCACTTCCATCCCTAATTTCCTGTGGTTGCATGATTGTGCAACCAGAAGCATGTTACTCGTTCTCTCCAAGTGTTAGTTCCTTCATCTGTAAGTAGGAATTATGACACTGCCTGCCTTGAGGAGCTGAGGGGAGATTAAAGATGTTAATACCTGGGATGCTCAGAACTCAGTTTGGCATTTAATACTCAATAGACCATAGCTAGTTTTAATATTTGCATCATTCACATGTTAATGAGAATGTTAAAGCTGGAAAAACCTATCAAGGAAAACATTTGGAAAATATCTATGACAAATTGTTCTCAAGCTGGGCCTTGGGAAATGGCTAATATTTCAAATATTGCAGACATTGGGAATAAAGGTGGAAAGGTACAAGCAACGTCCAAGAATGGTTAGCAGGCTTATTTAGTAGAAACCAAATGAAAGGTATAGCGTAACGGTGAAAATGTGGCTGAAATCTAACCTGAGGACACGTCATAAGGGCTACAGAACTCAGTTCCCTCCTCTCTTTCTGATCAACAATGAAGATCAAGAGACAGTTTACCCTTCGCATTTGGCTTTGGCCTTCCCACTCCATGACATACTTTTGCTCATAAGTCTAACACTTCTAAAATTAAAACATACAGTAATCCTACATCCTTCCTATGTCATCTTACTGAAGGGACACCTAAGGTACTACATTTTTAACAAATTTCCAGGTCCCACCATATTTCTTGCTGTTCATCCATGGGCAATACTTCAAACACCAAGAAATGATCTCATCTTACCCTCATCTTTATTTCTTCTGCAGTGCTGGGCCACTGGCTTCTAAGACTCACACACACCAAATTATGCTATTATTTAAAGCTAAGAACATTTACTAAAACAAATTTTTTTTTTTTGGTCTTTTTGAGACACGGTCTCCCTGTAGCCCCAGCTGACCTAGAACTCACTATGTAGACCAGACTGGCCTTGAACTCACAGAGATTCGCCTGCCTCTGCCTCCTGAGTGCTGGGATTAAAGGTGTGCACCACCATGCCCGGCTGAAACAAATAATTTTAATTATAGCAATGGGGGTTGGAAAGCTGGCTCAGCAGTTAGGAGCACTGGCTGCTCTTATAGAGGGCTCAGGTTCAGTTCTCAGCACCTACTTGGTGGCTAACTCCAGTTCCAGGAAATTGGACACCCTTTCCTATCCCTGAGGGCATTGCACACACATGGTGCATTTACATACATGCTAGCAATAAACTCATAGACAAAATTAAAGAATAAAAGCAAAGCACTTAAGGGAGAGTTCCAAAATAAAATAAAGGAATTCAAAAATATGTAAATATGTGTATCCAAGATATAAAGGGGTAGCTGGTCCTCTGGAGCAGGAAATAGTAATCTGGAAGGTTTAGTTCAATAAATCAGTGTCCTGTAGCAGAGTGATTATGTGTGTAGTCTACGGAGGAAAACAAGATCTACAAGGTCTTCTAAGTGGGAGTTACAGACTTGGAGAGAGAGGGACAGGATTTTAGAAAGTAGTAGGAGAAAGAGTTCATGGTTGGTACCATGGAAGAGAAATCAATGTACACAGGTCTTGGGTGGGGTGGGCCTTTTGAGGAAGTCTAACAGGTCCTGACAACCAAATGGTTCTGAGGTTTGAACAGAGAAGCTCTATGATAGTTTAAGGAGAATGGCCATTTGAGTAGGCCTAAAGGATGAAAGTACAGATTTCTCTATAAAAATCCAGTACATGGGCTTAACACTTAAGAGTGCTTGGTGCTCTTGCAGAGGACTGGGGTTCAGTTCCCAGCACCTATATGGGGCGGCTCACACTTGTCGGTAACTTCAGCTCCAGGGGATCCAATACCCTCTTCTGGCCTCTGCAGGCTGTCGGGAGCTGGAGAAACAATATTCATTACCAAAAAAATATAATATAGCTCTACAAACAGTTGACTTAAGCAGGAAATTCTGCCTGCACTAGTAACCTTGAGAAAGAATTTATGGCAAGGTTATCTTTCTCTTCCTCTTGCAAACAGTTCTTGGAAAGATAAGTCATGCAGTAATCTCTTGGAACACCTGGCAGTCAGTCACATTGCTGAATTGCTCAGTCCCCCTCCCATATCCATAAAAGTGCTGTAACCTTTTGACCAACTTCTTCAACCCCTTCTAAATGCAAACTGTATATAAGAAAAGCTTGCAAGAAAATAAAGCGGACCCTTGACAAGTGGACTTGCTTGGGCTCCATCTCTTCTTT
>NW_008338112.1:269090-270235 GCF_000622305.1 Nannospalax galili
ATCAGAGGGGGCAGGTGACGCGACCATCTGCACGTCTAAGGGTGCAGGTGACACTACCTTCTGCACTTCAGAGTGGGCATGTGACACGACCATGTGCACGTCAGAGGGGTTGCTGACACGACCATCTGCACGCCCGAGGGTCAGGTGACACGACCATGTGCTCGTCAGAGAGGAATGGTGACACGACCATCTGCACGTCAGAGGGGGCAGGTGACACGACCATCTGAACATAAGAGGCGCCAGGTCACACGAACGTCTGCACGTCAGAGGGGCAGGTGCACGACCATTTTTATGTCAGAGAAGGCAGGTGACATGACCATGTGAATGTCAGGGAGGGTAGGTGACACGACCCTCTCCACGCCCCATTTACTGTATCCATGCTTGAGACCCTGTCCGGTGGCGGGTACTTTACACCAGGAGAATGGCTTCGGGTGGCTCAGACGGCCTTCTCTCGTGGACAATTCTTATCCTGGAAGGCTGACTACGTTGATCGCTGCCAGACTATAGCCAGCAGAAACCAGTGGGACCCTCGGGCCCCCGAAGCCACCTGGACTTTTGATAAGCTTGCTGGACAAGGAAAATATATCACCGAGGGCCGACAGCTTAAATTACCCACAGGGGTTTTAGCGCAGACCAAGGAGGCTGCACTGGGGGCATGGAGAAACATCCCAACAAAAGGCAGCCTCATGACACCCCTAACGAAAATAGTTCAAGGCTCTCAAGAACCCTTTAGTGAGTTTGTGGGCAGGTTACAAGAGGTAGCTGAAAGAGTTTTGGGTCCTGAAGATGACAATGACAAGTTCATTAAACAACTTGCTTATGAAAATGCTAATTCTGCTTGCAAATCTGTCCTTAAGGGACAAGCCAAAAATAAGTCCTTGAATGAATTAATCAGACTTTGTGCTGACGTAGACTCTTTTTCTCATAAGATTACTCAAGGCATAAATTTGGCAATTGGTGCTGCTCTTCAGACAACTAGAGGGCCCACCCTCCCTAAAAAATGTTTTAAGTGCGGACAACCTGGGCATTTTGCAAAAAATTGTACTGAAACCTAGAAAGTAGGAGGGACCCCTCTCCCCCTGACAATATGCCTAATACGGTCTGTCCTCATTGTAAAAAGGGAAGACATTGGGCTAGTCAATGTC
>NW_008338112.1:273895-282849 GCF_000622305.1 Nannospalax galili
AGAATTTATGTATGTGGAAATAACATGGCTTATCCTTCTTTACCCACTAATTGGACTGGTTCATGTGCCCCTGCATTGCTTTTGCCAGACATAGACATAATTCCAGGAGATGAGCCTGTGCCTTTGCCTAGCTTTGACACGTTTGTTCCTAGGCACAAACGAGAGGTCCAATTTATTCCATTGCTTATTGGGCTGGGTATCTCAGGAGCACTCGCTACTGGCTCAGCTGGTGTAGGAGTGGCAATAGACACCTACAACAAATTATCTCAGCAGTTAATTGATGATGTTAATATGGTCTATCGGTCTGTAAAAGATCTTCAGGACCAGGTAGACTCACTGGCTGAGGTTGTCTTACAAAACAGATGGGGACTTGATTTACTAACAGCAGACAAGGAAGGTATCTGTTTAGCTCTACAGGAAAGATGCTGCTTTTGTACCAACAAGTCCGGGATCGTCAGGGATCGGATCAAAAAGCACTAAGAAGAGCTAGAAAAAAGACGCCAAGAGCTCTTTGCAAACCCCATGTGGAGCATGTGGAATGGAATCCTGCCCTATCTTCTACCCCTCCTTGGGACCCTGGTGGGGTTCTTGCTCATAATTTCCTTTGGGCCATGGGTGTTCCAAAAGATTACTGACTTTATTAAAAAACAAATTGATTTGGCCACTAAGGCCTCTATCCACTACCATCGGCTACAGCTTGAAGATCCAGAGGATAGTGAGTATGACACATCCCTTGGGTCCCCCTCAGCACCCTTAGACTTTTCCACCCTTGCTAACCCACCCAATACTCGGTGGAACTTTAGTCGCTAATGAAAAGATCAATGATGGGAATATTGTGGTGCCAGAGATCAGAGGCAAATTCTCAGCTGTAAGGTACTCAATGATGGGTATAGCACAAACCCATGATTCAGGGGCATACCCCAAACTTGCGGGTACTGAACATGGAAGCAGTTTGTGTAGCCTAAGACAGGGGCCTTACCAAAAGAAACAAGAATCCCGACTCGGGGAACCCACCACATAGCCTAAGGCAGATCCTTCATTCGCTAAAGTTATTAATAAAGGGTGAGATGTCGGGAGCTGGAGAAACAACAATCATTACCAAAAAATATAATATAGTTCTACAAACAGTTGACTTAAGCAGGACATTCTGCTTGCACAAGTAACCTTGGGAAAGAATTTATGGCAAGGTTATCTTTCTCTTCCTCTTGCAAACAGTTCTCAGAAAGATAAGTCATGCAGTAATCTCTTGGAACACCTGGCAGTCAGTCACGTTGCTGAATTGCTCAGTCCCCCTCCCATACCCATAATGCAGTACAATAAAGTGACCCTTGACAAGTGGACTTGCTTGGGCTCCGTCTCTTCTTTCTTGCCCGTTTTTCCTTTCAGGGAGTGGTCCCCCTCGAGCTTTACCTGTACAGGGTCCCCGCAGGCGGGGGCAGCAGGCACCCACATGCATGTGTGCATATCTACATACAGACATATATACACAGACACATAAATAAGAGCAAAATGAATTCTATAAAAATTCAGTATATATTGACTTGCTTGAACGCAGCCTTCATCACATAAGACAAAGTTACCAGTAGTAACAAGATCTGTAAGAGCTATAGCTACAAACCCTAAACTAGATTTTAGACATATATTGTCCAAGCAACTTTTAGCCATTAATACCTTTAGCTTTTTTAAATGCAAATATTACAAACCATCATGTAATAAAAGAGAGACACACATTGTAAAAGACATGTATAACCCTTTTCATGATTCATCTAGTTTCTCTAATGCTCCTCTGAACTCCCACATCACCTGCAGCACTCATCCACATGGGAACAGTCAACTGGTAAAGAGATGGGCTCCTGCCAATGCTGGGTTATTTGAATATTTCCCTGGGATTTTGAACTAAAACTAAATAAAACAAGTCAATCTCTCTCATATACACACTCTCCAAAAAAAAGACAAGTTTAGAGCTTGCATGCTCACAAGCTGTTGGGAGACCAGATTCTATCACATGGACTAAAGAGATGAAAACAGTTAACTGTGAGTAGACAAGACTGTTCAGGACACTAAGATAACACAGGGATATGTCTCTGCCTGCCATGTTGGTACCCTGACAACCTTGTACATCTCCACATAAGCCAGATGAGAAGGCACACCACAGTCTGGCCTACATCTTGGAAGAATGCCCTATAATTTCTCCTAATCAAAGGGAAGATAAGCTACCCGGTAAGCTACTGGAAGTCAAATTTTTCTCGTTTTCTAGTGAAATGCTGCTATAATGGTGTTTATTATCCATTATCTTAGTTTTAATTGAACACAAGACTTTCCACCTCACTGCAATTTAGGTGACAGTTTTAAACTTCAGCATAAGTCTGTAAAACTCTTTGGCTGTGGTTGATAGGGAATTCATCAAAAGCAGAAAGACCAACCACTCCTAGTCTATCATCTGGTCTCCTTAGTTTAGTATTATCTGGGGTACGAAGAACACGGGGACTAACAGCATAATGATTTACTTTTGTTTTCTGTTTGATTCACTGTTTAAGTAATAAACTATCTGAATCTATTCAGCCATGTCTATTTTTTTAACCAACAAATCTGTTTGGAAGTATGGCAAGTTATCTAATAGCTCTAGAGTAGTGATATAGTGGTACCATTATTAGTCACCATGCTCTGGTCTTAAGGGTATCAGACTATCTGATCTAGAAAAGAGGAGATGAAGAGATATCATGCCCCACATTCTCCTGAGTGCTCCAGCCTAATTCCAGTTTGTTCTAGGAATGGTACTAGACTTTGAATTCCATGAGATACTTGTACATCTCCAAAAAACCTCTCCAGTTTCTTTATTTTTTCCTTAAGAGAACAATCCCTTAGAATAGAGTTTTGATCTTTACAAGCAGATCATTATAAAACACAGGCAGAGAAATGATGGGATCAGTAATCAGAAGTCTAGTGTCAGAGATGCAAATGCACCTTATTTTAATTAAAATTCTACCTCTCTTTCTGACCCTTGTTCTAGTAAATGTAATAAGATCAGTTTACACCATTACAATTTCAAAAAAATAAAATTTTATTAAAATTTATGCTTTTATCAACCCTGAGAGTCACAAATGTGACTCTCAGGGTTGATAAAAGTATAAATTACTCTAATTATTATCAACAATGCCACAATACAAATTATATAAATCAATTATATTATTTTAAATTCATCTATTAAGTGACTTAATTTTTATTCCTACTAATTAATTCTTAATTGTAGCAATAAGGATATATGATGACATCATACATTAGGTCTATGCCAAATATTTATCAAACAAGTCATGGCATAGGTAGTATTAGCATTTGATTCATCTTCTGAGGTTAGCTGTGTCTAATATATATTATGATCGTATAAATCAACAGAGATGCTTAGGAGTCATTGGCTATAGTTACACTATTAATCAATTTAGCTTCACTTTTCCCATGGGGTGGCTGAGTTTTCTTTGACTAGGATCACAGAGTAGGACTCAAGTGAGTCAGATAGCAAAACTTTGAACACTGTTGAATGGTAGCAAAAACTGTGAATAAGTTGGTACAGTTTCATTATCACTGCTGGGAAACAATTTAAAAACTAGGAAGTGGCCCATTGATATAGTAACAGTGGATGAACACTGCACATATTCATATAAGAAAAGAATGCCTCATTTTCATAATAATGTCATCAAGTAAATACGCAGATTGCAAGTGACCCATTTGGCTGCGGTGGTACCTCTGAGATGTAAGCAATTCATGATGTAATAGCTAATTGTAATTTGAAGTAGTCCATTATTAAGTCCAAATTTGTTTGAAAATAAATGTTACTAGTTAAATAAACATTAAACACCTTCCAATCAGTCTTAATCTTATTATTGGTACCATAATTATATAATTTATTAAAATAGCTACATTTATAAAAATGTTTTATAGTTTAAGATACTGATAATTAAATCATATAATTAAAATGCATCACAATGAGACTAAATTTTCAAGCAACTTATTTTTAAATATCTTTGAAATTCGTGCACATAAATTAATGCTGTTTGTTACTTCCTCCAGCTACATTTAACAGTAGTTATTTCCAAGACGGGTTACAACAGATCTTTTTGTAAAGCACCCTCCATACCTCTCCATAAATTAATGTAAGCCCATTACATCAAAGGTGTTTATATGTGTTAACATGTGCATTTAATTTTAATGTCTATTTATGGCATGGATATAGCCCCAAGAAGCACAGTATACAATAAGAAACCTTGTGAAGAGAGGCAAGATTTATGTCAAGATCCGCTCCAGCTTGGTAGAAAACTGCTAACAAACCCAAGACTGAGTTCCTTTTCACGTAAAATAGCTGACAAGGGGGTGGGGGGAAGCATTCTGAAAGTCGCAGTAAGTTAGTGCAGGCGCTGGTTGGTGCTGCCTTTCCTGCTTCTCAGCCCAGGAACCGAGAAAGCCTGGAACCCGAGAGCCTCTGGCGCGGGCATCGCGGGATCTTCCAGTCAAGGAGCACCGGGCCGCTGCCACTCGCTCGGCGCCCTTCCCTCCGGCACTACCCGACTGAAGGACACCTGGGAGCACCAAACTGGGGAGGCAGGTCTGCGGAATGAGTGCTCGGGGTCGGGCCGTGGGAAGGCGATGGGCCACGAGGCCTTACCTGCTGATCCTCCGGCCACCAGCTGCCTTGTAGTCTCGTGCAGGGAGCGGGGGTTGGACTTGGACATCTCGGCGGCGGGAGGAGCCCGAGTGGCGGAGATGCGGGAGCCGGCTCTGCCCCGACGCGGCCCGGCGGTGTGGACCCTGGCGGTGCTCCTCAGCCCGGAGCTTCCTGGCAGCGGGGCACTCCCGACTGACCACTCCGGGACCGCGGTCCGGGCACCACGGAGACCGGCGGGTCGGAACCTGCCCACTGCGCTGCTGGAGCGGCCTGTATCCGGGCCGGGCGTCTGGACGAAGGGCGGTTGGCTGGGGTGGGTGGGCGGACTGCAGCAGGTCAGGCTTGGGCTCCCAGGCTGGCGCGCAAATTTGCCTATCGAGACCGTCCTTGCAGGGTTTGTGCAGCTGCGTGGTCTGCCCTAGATAACGCTAGCGAAGCGGCAGGCCTTGAGCTCCTAGGGCCAAGTGGGGCGACCCTTGCCCTCTGGCAGGCCAGACCACAGTGCTGTTCCAAAGAAAGGATAGTGAATAAATTGTTCCAAGTTAGCTGTTGACATTATTTATAGGCTGTAGCAGCCAAGTCAAGACAGATCCAGTTTATACTTATCCTAAAATTGAGCAGGAAAATGGTTTTGGAAATGTAGCTCTATGAGCTTGTGTTTTACTTACTGAAAGATAAAAATAAAGACCTTATTACACAAAAGTGTCAAAATGTTCTATATGCAGTTCACACATTCTCAAAGTAATACACACATGCCTCACAGTATGTGAATTTGTTAGAAAGCCAAGTTCTTTGGGGTTAGGGTCTAAGAAACTTGTGCTTGAAGTACTTCTGTGTTACAAACTTTAAGGTGGACCAAAAGAGAAACATGAATTAAACTTCTAGTGTGTGTATGTGTGTGTGTATATATATATATGTATGAAATTGTAATTATGCTAGGCCCTTATAATAATTGGCAAGACAGAAATAGCAAGTTATACCTGTTTTGGGGGTTTTTTTTGTTTGGGTTTTTTTTTCGGTCTTTTTGAGACAGGGTCTCCCTGTAGCCCCAGCTGACCTGGAACTCACTATGTAGACCAGGCCAGCCTTGAACTCACAGAGATCTGCCTGCCTCTGCCTCCCAAGTACTGGGATCAAAGGCATGTGCCACCACACCTGGCATGCCTGTTTTTAAACAAGTTACAAACTGTAAAGTAAGAGAAACACAAGATTGTGATATTTTAGAATACTCCACACCCCTGACAGGCAGGAGGTGATAAAACACAATATTGGAAGACTTTAGGAACCCTATGTCATTATTTGTAAAACATAGTATTTCAATAATATATTTATTTTATACTCGCTATTTTTATTTTAAAAACTGTTAGACATGAGCAGTTTAATATAATTAAATGGTATAATTTGTGATCAAATCTACAATATTCATATTTTTTAAACTTTATTTCATTGAACCATTAAATGTTAATGATAGTGGGGCTCAGGAAAGTGCTTGCCATGCAAGGGTGAGGACCTGCGTCCAGATCCCCAGCAGCCACTCAAAAAGCCATGTAAGGCAATACAGGTCTGAGCCTGTAATCCCAGCGCTGGGGAAGCAGAGATAGGTGGGCCCTAGAGCAGGCTGGTCAGCTAGTCTAGCCAAGTTGGAGAGCTCCAGGTTAGTTAGAAATCCTGTCGCAAAAAATAAGGGGCTGGAGAGACAGCTCAGCAGTTAAGAACACTGGTTGTTCTTGAAGAAGACCGGGGCTCCAATCCCAGCACCCACATGGCAGCTAACAACTGTCTGTAACTCCTGTCACAGGGGATCTGACAGCCTCTTCTGTCCTCCACGGGCATTGCATGTCATGGGTACCCTTGCCTACATGCAGGCAATACATGCATACATATAAAAGTAAAAATAATCCCAGCACTTGGGAGGCAGAGACGCAGATCTCTGTGAGTTCAAGGCCAGCCTGGTCTTCATAGTGAGTTCCAGGACAGCTGGGGCTACAGGGAGACCCTGTCTCAAAAAGACCAAAATAAATAAATAAATAAATAATAAATAAATAAATATAAAAATAATAAAATATTTAAAGCAAAAATAAGAGAATAATTGAAGAAGACACCAGACATTGACCTCCAGCTTCCACATACATGTATACACATACATGTACCTGCTCTCACATGTGCACACTCACACAGAAGTTGACGATAGTGTTACCTGACTAGGAAACTTGAGTGAGGAACTGCATAAAGTTGATGCTTATGTGATCAGAAAATATGAAAATAGTTTCTCATTTTAAAAATTGTTCAGTTTGATGATGAGTAAATAATGAAAATGTGATACATTTACACAATGGAGTTCTACTCAGCCATAAGAAAGATAAAATCATGAAATTGGCAGGTAACTGGATGGAGCTAGAAACTGTTATACTAAGTGAATTAACACAGAAAAATGACATGTGTTTTCCCTCATTTGTAGATCCTAGCACCAGATCCTTATATGTGAGTGTGTAGCCTGGTGAACTGCAGGAACCAGGAAAATGGAAAGGAACCAGGGAGGTAAAGGGAAAGAAGGAGCTTGAGAGAACAGTACAATACAGTGCCAAGGGGAAATGGGCAGAATGAGGGTATCTAAATGGGAGGGAAAAAGGGAAGGTTATACAGAGAACTGTGGGGTAAAGAGGAAAACAGAGCTCAAGAGAGGAGGGACTATAAGAGACAGGTATTATCAAGGGTAAAATGTGGGTACTTTAACTGGGAAGAGAGGAGAGAGGGTTAGACAGGGAGAAAGAGGAGAGACAATGCCTATCTGGTGTTAAAAAAAAAAAAAACAGGGAAATGTATTAATTCAAAACCATATGGAAAAATTACACATACAATATCTCTACATGAGTCCCTGTGTATAGCTGAAGGCTATATAACAAGAAACAGTGCCAGACAGGAGAAAGTTCAAGTTGTTGGCTAGGGTAGTCCAAGAGACTCCCCAGATTACACAGGCTGTTACCACAGCCCTTGATTGCTTCCAGAGCTTGAAGGTAAGACCCTATTGCTGAAAACAGGGCATACTTTGGTCACAGAGTCTGGAGCAATGGAGCTGGAACTGACCTGGAAGCCTTTTCCCTAAAGACTAACTCTCATAGTTCTAGAGGATATGCAAGCTGCTAAGGGAGAAAATCAATCAATGGTCCAACCCAGCTCTAAAACCTAATAACCACAGCAGCTGGCACAACAAACGATCTCTACTGGTACAGTAGTAGCACTTTTCTCTAGGGGATAATCAACAGCTATCTAATTGGACTGAAAGCTCTCTCAAAGGAATGGAACTTTGGGGTGGTACTGTAAATATAGCTAAATATACATGGCTTGAGAGGTCATAGATCCTAAAGAAAACACTATCTCTGTCATATCTCTAGACAAATGAAATTTTTGCTATATACTAAATATGGATCCTTATATTTACAGACAAGTATACACCACTCATCGAAGAAACTTCTTTTTGACAGATGAAGGCTATTACAAAGTTCCACAAACAGTCACACAGAGAATATATGTTTGAGAGATTCCCAGTCCTAAGTGACACATCTACAGTAGAACCTTGACACCTAAGGCTCATGGAACATAGAAAAACCAGGGTAGAGAGAATACTAATACATTCCACAACTCTCATCAGTGAAGAAGCTTCATCATACAACAGAGTGAGATACACACAGAAGGCCACGCTGGCCAAGTTTTAGAGAATTAGAGACTGCAGAGTGTGTGTCCCTGGCTAGGACTACTAGATTAAACCTCACCTACCCATGGCTCAGGGACTATTTCAGAAGAGGGAGCAGAAAGATTGTAAAAGCCAGGGTTAGTGTATGAACATAAAGAAGCAGAGGCTTTTAGGCCTCTGGGAGCTTGCTCCTATGAATTTGCAACAATGATATCAACATGTACAAGACCCATGCTTACTCAATCAGACAAGAACCCATCATAGAAAGAGGGAAATGGGCAGCAGGCCTCAACCTAGTGATGAATTTTTGGCAACTGACTACTGGGGGGTGAGGGAGAGTAGATCTTCTTTAAGGGAGTGGTTCTACATAGGCAGAATAGACTCCAGTGGATGAACTTGCACAAAGGGATATCTGGGTACAAATGTTTGACTAGATAGGACTTAATATATATTTTAAAATGCATGAAATCTGGTGGAGGGGGCTCTGAGAGCTTAAGGATGGAGGAGGAGGCCTAAATTTGATTAAGATCTATTATATGAAATGCCCAAAAACTCAATGCAAATCTAAATAAATAAATGTAAAAACATGTTTTAATTATTTAGTTT
>NW_008338112.1:284346-336586 GCF_000622305.1 Nannospalax galili
GGGCCCTTGATCTCCCTGTAATCACTAGGCAGGCGGCCAGAGAAGGCCTCTCCTCTGAAGAAGAATTAGGTAGTGACAAAGAAGAGCATAGATATTCTAATAATGAGGAAGGGGGAGAGGCACAAGAAGAGCGTGAGGCTGCTCTGGAGCAGGTCCCTGCTCCCGCTCCTTCAGGGCATAGTAGGCGCTCTACTATATCCTCAGATGTTGAGTATAAGCGCCTCAAGTTTAAACCTCTTAAAGAATTAAATAATGCAGTTAAGAGAACTATGGCCCCAACACCCCATTTACTGTATCCATGCTTGAGACCCTGTCCGGTGGCAGGTACTTTACACCAGGAGAATGGCTTCGGGTGGCTCAGACGGTCCTCTCTCGTGGGGCAGGAGCCAAGCACAGTGGCCTGTGCCTTTGATCCCAGCACTCAGGAGGCAGAGGCAGGCAGATCTCTGTGAGTTCAAGGCCAGTCAGGTCTATATAGTGAGTTCCAGGGCAGCTGGGGCCACAGGGAGACCCTGTCTCAAAAAGACCAAAAAAAAAAAAAATTATTCAGTTTGAAAATGTTAACCAAAAAATAATTTTTTGTTACCTAAATAAAAGCTTTCACTAAATGAGGTCTTAATTACAATATAAATCACTTATTTTTTCCACATATACTAAGAATCTATTGCATATTAAGCATAAACCCAGAATTTCAGACTTTATAAAATGTATTTTCTTCCTTTTCTAATGTAGAAATTGAATTTTTCAAAATGCCAGCAGGAGTGCTAGCATAGCTTGGCTCAAATTCCAGAGTTCCTTACAATAATGAAACTGTAGATTACAAAAGCAACCACAGGCCAAATGCATTCTGTCATACAGAAAACTAAAATAATGAAATTACCTTCCCCAGGTTTCATTTATTTATATATAAAACACAGAATTTTTTTAACTCCATACAAGTAAACATTTTTGCATTTAGTTATTGTGTATGTATGTGTGTGGCATGTACATGCCACAGTGCACGTGCAGAAGTCAGAGGACAACCCGCAGCAACCTGTTCTCTCCTTTCACCATGTGGTCCCCAAGCTGACTTGGCAACAATCACCTTTACCCATTGAGCCATTTCATAGGCCCAAAATCTAGAATTTTAAAGGGCTCCAAAAAAAAAAAAAAAAAAGAAAGAAAAAATAGTCATGACTAGTAAATCCCAAGGTGTCTACTCAACCAAATTATACATTCACTTAAAAAGACCCAAGTTTTAGCACTTTCTTAGTGTTAACAATATTAACCACTAAACATCCCTCCATAATGAAAGAGATCCTACTATTTGTAATGTAAGTAAACCTTTGCTTTTTCTGGATTTCAGGAAATCTAGTACCTTCAAGTCAAGATTTAAAGGTAGTTTATTGGTACCATTACATCCATAAATCAATTTACCTCTGAAAATCCTATACTGAGAACATGAGTTTTGGTTTGTGGTCTCATTAGAGAAAAAAAAAAGTGCTTCCTCTTTATTGCCCCTCTAGACAAGGACAGAATTCTCTGAACAAAAACCACAATGTCTAATAACACATGTAACCCAGTCCTACAATTCTAAAACAGCTGAGATGGGCCCTGGGTGTAATAGCATTCTAGAGCTTGGAAGTTGTCAAAAGATCCAACAGTCAACAATAACCCAGTGAGCTAACCTCTCTGATTATTGGATATATTTTTTATCTGCAACTCAATGTGTCCATGGGCTGATACTGAAGTGCTAGAAGGTTTAGAACTAGAAAACTTGTAAAAATGTATTTGACTTATTTCAGATTCCCTAGACAATTCATCACATTACATTAATTTTCTTTTAAAGAATGCTGAAATGACAGTAAAACTGCTAAAGTATCAAATTTATACTTTAAAATTAATTATTTGCCTGCTGTTGATTAAGAACTACATAATTAGCTTTTTTCTGCCTGTGCTGCTACTGTGGTGCTTGTGAAAAAGTTGTGGCAAATGGGGACAAAAAAGAAGGTTCTGGAATTTACTCTTGAAGTGGTTTGAATGAGAAATAAGCTCAGGTAGTTGAACACTTGGTCTCTGCTTGGTGGCACTGAATGGGGTGGCACTACTTTCAGGAGAAACAATGGAGAATGTACATCACTGGGGGTGAGCCTTGAGAGTTCATAGCATTGCTCTGCTTTAAGTTCTCTCCGTGCTTACTCCAAGTGCTTGAAGACATGAGCACTCAGCTTTTTCTTCTGGCTGTCTCCACTTCCATAAAGGACTCATCTCTCAGGAACCATAAACCCTACTCTTCCTTCTTTAAATTGCCTTGGTCATGGTATTTTATCACAGCAACAGAAAAGTAACTATAAGAGTAATATAAATATTACAGTAATATAAATAATGTAGTAATTATAGTAATATAAAAGTTGCTGTGAAGAAACTGACCATGTGTTTTGTTTTTTTTTTTGTTGTTTTGTTTTGTTTTGAATGTGGGTGGAAGACTTTGGAAGTTTGGACTCAGAAAGCAGTTGAATCCTATAAGCAAAGCTTAGTGGGCCTGCCAATAGGATCCTGGAAGAAAGTAGTGCTGAAGCAATGGAGTTTCAGAACGAAGCAAGAACTTAAACAGCAGTTGGGCTAGAGGTCATTCCTGTGATATTTTGGTAGAGAATCCTGCTGCCTTCTACCGAGGGCCTAAGAGTTTCCCTGAGGTTGAATTTAAAAATAATGGACTAATTTCTTTGTTGGAGGAAATTTCAAGACAGCCTAACATTTTTCCTTTGGCTTGGTTATTACTGATAAATTTTATGCAGATCTACAATGAAAAAGAGCAAGTGGGATAGAAAGAAGCACAAAAGGTACAGTTTGAAGAGAAAGAAAGCACTAGGAAGCTTGAAGTTGCAGCCAAAGCCTGTGCCGGAAGACAGTCCTACTGTTAAGGAGATTAGTGCAATTAAGGACTTGAACAATGGAAAGAATGCCCTGGGGACAAGAATCCACGCAGCTAAACTTCCAACTAGTGAAAGGAGAAATCCTCAGGGATTTTCTGCTTCTAGAAAACCAGAACCTATGAAAGCTGCTGGTAATGTGGATGAAAGCAACCAAGGTCCACCCCAAGTTGGCAGCTGACTTGGCAGTGTTGTTTTTGTGGTACTGGGGTTAGAGCCATGAAAGATGCAAGAGTGAGGAGGTCATCAGTTCTTCCTCTACAGTTTCAGAGAATTGTTGAGGCCAGGCAGTGTGTACCAGGAGTACCAGCATGAAGAAGACCCTGGGAGGCCACTGCATGAAGTTGCGGCAGTAAAGTCTGGGTTGCAGTGAGACCCCAAGATTTTGGAGATACTAGAGCTTTGAGACATCTTCCAAGAACAGCTGCATTCATGGAGTGGACCCAGTCAACAGAAGGTTGTATGTTGTAGGCAGCACAGCTGGAGGAGCAGAACCATCTAATCCTTTTGAGGATTTGGTGTTTGCCCTGCTGGGTTTTCATATTGCTTTGGTCCTTTACTTCCTCTCTGTGCTCCCAGTTGTCCCTTTTGGAATGGTAATCTATATTTTGTGCCACTCTATGCTGTAAGTATGTAATTTGCCCTTTGATTTTTTAAAAAAATATTTTATTTTTTTATGTGTATGAGTATATTGCCTGCATGTATGTAAGTGCATCCGTGTGGTGCGGTGCCCATGGAGTTCAGAAGAGGGCAATAAATACCCTGAAACGGAAGTTACTGACGGGTGTTAGCCGCCATGAGAGTGCTGGGAACCAAACCCGGATCCATGGCAAGAGCAGTCAGTGCTCTTAACCATTGCATCTCTCTCCACCCTTTCATTTTATGGGGATTACACTTAGCAGATTGCTTTGAGTCTTAGAAGGGACTTTGGACATTGAACTTTTAAATACTGTTGAGAATGTTAAAGGCTATGGGGACTTTTAAAGTTGACTAACTGCATTTTGCATTATGATATGGCCATGAGCTTATGGGGGCCAAGGAGTGGAATGTGATTGTTTGAATGAGAAGTGTTCCCCCTAGGCTCAAGTATTTGAACACTTGGTCAGTTGGCGGTGCTGTTTGCTGAAGGTCATGGAACTTTTAGGAGGTGTGGCCTTGCTGGAAGCATACAGCCAGAGATGGTTTTTGAGAGTGTTAGCCACATTTCCACCTTGAGCTCCCTGTGTCCTGCAAATGCTTGATGTAAGTTCTACGCTTTCTGCTCCAGCTGCATCTGGCCATGCCTCCACCACTGTGATGGACTCTTACTCCTATGGAACTGGAAGCCCAAATAACTTCCTCCTTCTATAAATTGCCTTCATCATAGTGCTATCACCGAAGCACAAAAGTAACTAATAAATCACTCAAAAAAATGTATCTGCCCTCTACGCTGGAGTGAGACACTACTGTCTTCTAACGCTATTTGTTCTATAATATCCTTGGAAAGATAGTGCAAAATAACAGTTGTAATAACACATGAAAAGATGCAAGACACGTAGAAAATTGTCTCCCAAGTTATGTACCCTTATCTTTAATGATTTTTTCTTTTTAGCATATTTCATTTTTTGTGTATAGTGTTTATGTGTGTACATGTGTGACAGTTTTGTCAACTTGACATTATCTAGACTTACTTGGGAAGAAACTCTCAATGAGGGATTGTTTACACCAGGTTGACCTGTGGGCATGTCTTTGAAGGATTGTACTGTCTTAATTCATGTGGAAGGACCCTCCCTGAATGGGAGCAAAGTCTTCTGGTGGCATCTCAGATAACAGGACAAGGAAGAAGGAAACCTTTTAGCTTTTTTGCTCACTTGACTTTCACTGTAGTGTTCACGTCTCTGCTCCTGACTGTGAATGTGATGTGACCAGCTGCTTCAAGCTCATGCTACTGTGACTTCCCCACAGCAATGGACTGTATCTTTGAATTGTGAGCTAAAATAAATCCTTTCTCCCGTAAGTTACTTTTTGTTGGGGTGTTTTATCACGTCAACAGAAACGAAATTATAGCATGTTTGTGTATATGTGCAAGTATGTGTGCATGTGTATGCTCACATGTGTGTACATGTGTGTAGGCCAGAGATTAATGTTGGGTGACTTCTTCTACAGCTCTTCACTGGATTTCTTTTAGAGACAGGGTCTCACTATGTAGCAATGGCTGGCCTGAAACTTTCCATGTAGACCAGGCTGGCCTTGGACTCACAGAGATCTGCCTGCCTTTGCTTCTGAAGTGCTGGGATTAAAAGCATTTGCCACCATGCCCAGCCCCCTCAAGTGTTCTAACACATGAACCCCAATTTCTTTCAATATCTATCCTACTTACTTTCAACCTTAATATGGTAATAGAATATCAGATCTATCACCACAATCGCCACCCCTAATCATTTCCTCCCACTGCTTTCCTGAAAATTTCATAATTCTGTTGAATCCTACTTATCCCTCTATTGTCTACAGTCAAATAGTTGCCTAGTAAATTTACTTACTACTCTGAGATTACCATCTCACAACAAATTTCTTCTCAAACTTTGCCTCCGTTTCATTAAATACTTGTCTCCATTCCTAACTTTGCCATTTTTATTATTCTTAGTTGGACCAAAGCAATCAGATAGCATTCCCTAATCTCAGATTGGTGGTTGCCAGGAAATGGGAGTGAAGGGGAGAGTGGAGTGGAAGATAACTGCCTACCGGGTACCTGGTGTCTTTTTGGCCTGTTGACCTAAAAAAACAACGGAGGATATCTCTGAAGGACATGATTTCAGAGTAAAGAGAAGGATCACAATATAGGATGTACATGGGAAACCAGGGAGGTTAAGGAAAGGGAAATTTGTAAAGGCCAAAAGAGAAAATCCTGCAAAATTTGTTCCGAAACCCAGCAGAAACAATGTGTCGGGCAAGTGTTTTCGTGGATCAAGCTAGCTGTCCTTGACTCCAGTAGGAAACTGCAGCATCGGAAGTCCTTGGGAAAAGTTGTTATCAGCTTTTCAACGAAAGAGCCTTTCAGGGAGATGCTGTAATAGCTTTTATCATAAGGTGTGTGTGCTTGGGGCCCTCCTTCAGAACTTCCTGGTTTTATTTCTTTATTTATTTGTGGTTTAACACAAGCGACTGATTTAGATCCTAAAAACCTACAGAGGGTTGATGAAATACTTGGAAACTAGAAAGAGATGGTGATTACACCACATTGTGAAGGCCCTATATGTTCACTTTAAAATGGTTATGGTTATGCTATACAAATTCCACTGCAATTATAATAAAAAAGAAGCCGTTCCTTCCCACATGTTTAATTATCCTTTTCCCCGTCTTTCCTAATTATAACTGATGATATAAAAGCTCATTAGTCTCTGGCTCATTATTAGATAAAGAACATCAACACACAAATATATCTTAAATGACAGCAATAATAAAACAAACCTCCCTTGACTTCTATAATATATAACGATTTTAGAGAATTGTTTTTAAATACTAATGCCCAGTCCCCACTCCCAACCAAATTATTCAGAAGCTAGAAGCAGATGGCCATGAAATTTTCCTACTTCTGTGTAATGTAGTCTGGTCTCACTTATCTCTCCACATTCTCTTCTCCTCCTCTTCCCCCACCAACCATACTTCCCCTTCCTACTACTTTTGTGTCTTTTTTTTTGTTTTTTATGTTTTTTTTTTTGTTGTTGTTGTTATTGTTTTTGTTTTGCTTAACCAGGGCCACATGCATAGGAGGAGCATGAGGCTATCCATTGGAGCTTGAGTGGCTCCATCACTGAAAACAATGACTTCTCTCCCAGCACACTTTGACTGTTTACTAACTCTGTCCTGTGTTTTGCAGGCTACTTCTGCTGTTGTGAGCTACTGATGCCATAGCCATGGAATGTGCATGAGACAGTGTTTCATAGCCCTCCTCCCTATAATTTGGCGCTTGCACTCTTTCTGCCCTTTCTTCTGCAATGTTCCCCAGGCTTGGAGGGGTTGATGTAGGCATTGTGTTTAATACTGAGCATTCCACAGTCACTTCTCCTTAGTGCCTTGACCACTCTTAAGCCTCTGCATTAACTGTCTTTCTCTGTAGAGAGAGGCTTTGTTCATCAAAGAGGAGGATAGCAGTAGTCTATGGAGTATAAGCATAAATATTTAGGAGTATTTAGCAGTTTGATAACATGTCCATTTAGAAAAATAAAGTAGTAGGTTCACCCTTAGTGTCTGTAACTTCTCCAGCCATAGGTCTTTGACCAGGTCCACAGTACTGGGCATGAACTCCCTCTTACAGAGTGGGCCTCAGATCCACTAAAAAAATCAACTAGTTACTCCTGTAACAGTCATGCCACTATTTCATCAGTAAGCCCCTCTTGCCTGACAAATTTATATTGTAGCATGCAATGTCTAACACTTGGGAAGGCCTACTTTTCTCCCCCAGTTGCCTGCCACCAACAGGAAGCTTCCGGCTCAGTTTCAGCATGATTTTTCTGTATTCTGTAATCAAGGTATGATTCAGGAATAGTGTCTTACCATGTAGTTCTGGTGGGAAACCAGTGGCAATGGCCATAACCTGTATAATTTGGGGGGCTCCTGGGACCTTCCTGTTCAATGACTCCTAGGAAGGTATCCCACATCTGGCATTGGGATTTTCATTTAATAACCCATGGCTTCTGGGCTCAGTATTATTGACTCATGCATAGTACCTCTGTTCAAAGTCTTATTTTAAATTATATTTTTAAGATTAGCTTAAAAAATAGTGAGTTTTTATGTGGCTTCTTCATCCTGAGTTTCTTCATCCTCCCATCTCCTACCTCATCACTGTTTAACTCTTGCCACATTCTATAGTCCTTTCTTTTATTTTCATACCATATATGTTCTACCATCTCTACCAGCCTTAAGGTCTCTTCCCCCATTGCCATAACCCCTCTCTTGTTTCTGGGTCTCTATAAGCATTCCACTTTAAACAAAAAAATTTGAAAATTGGAATCTATGATTCACATACGACAAAGAAAATACAGTGTTTGGCTTCCCGTACCTGGTACCTCAGTACAATTTTTTTTCAGTTCCATTCATTTTCTTGCAAATATGATAATTTTATTTTTCTTTTCTGGTCTTTTTGAGATGGGGTCTCCCCATAGCCCCAGCTGACCTGGAACTTGCTGTGTAGAGCAGGCTGGCCTTAAACTCACAGAGATGCACCTGCTTCTGCCTCCTGAGTGCTGGGATTAAAGGCATACACCACTAAGCCCAGTGATAATTTCATCTTTTATAGCTGAATAAAATTCCGGTGTATATATGCACTACGTTTTTGTTATCCCTCATCTACCGATGCATGTCTAAGCTATTTCCATTTCCTAGCTATTTTGAATGGAACAGCAATGAATACAGGTGTGTCTGCAGCAGGATATAGAGTCGAACATATGCCCGGGAGTCCTATAGCTAAGTCATATAGTAGCTCTATTTCTTGTTTTTTGGGAAACCTCCAACCTGATTTCCAAAGTGGCTATGTTAGTTCTACCAACAATGTGTTCTCTTTTCCCCTTGTCAATACCAGCATTTATTGTCATTTGTATTCTTGATGATGGCCATTCTGACTGGGATGAGGTGAAAGCTTAAAGTTGTTTTAACATTTTCCTGATGGTTAACGGCATGGAACACTTTCTAAGTGTTTACTAGTCTCTTGTATTTCTTCTTTTGAGAACTTTATGTTCAGTTCCGTTGCCCATTTTTAAACTGGGTTGTTTGTTATTTTGAAGCTGGTTTCCGGGTGTTTTGTATATTTTAGACACTAATCCTCTGTTAAATGTATATCTCTGAAAGATTTTCTACTATTCTGTGGGTTGCCTCTTTACTCAGTTGACAGTTTCCTTTGCTGTACAGAAGATTTTCAATTCCATGAGATCCCATTCGTCTGCTGTTGGTCTTATTTGTTGCACTATCCCAGTCCTACTCAGAAAGTCCTCACCTGTGTTTATGTGTTGATGTGTACTCCCTGATTTTTCCTATAGCAGTTTCAAATGATCAGGTCTTATGTTGAAGTCCTTGATCCATTTGGAATTGAGTTTTGTGCAGGGTGAGAGATAAGGATCTAGTTTAATTCTTCTACATATTCATACACACCTTTCCCAGCAGAATTTAAGATGCTGTCTTTTCTCCAATTTGTATTTTTAGCATTTTTGTTAAAAATCAAGTAGGTGTAGTTGCTTAGACTTATATCTGTGTCCTCAATTCTAGTCCATTGATCTACCTGTGCCAGTACCATGTGGTTTAAATTACTATGGCTCTGTAGTATAACTTGTAATCAGATATGGTGACGACACCTTCCACAGTATGCTTTTTGTAAAGGATTGCTTTGGCTATTTTTGTTTTTTTATGCTTACATAAAATTTTTAAGTTTTTTCAGAGATAAGAGCAGAGGTTGAACTCGGGATCTAAGAAGCTGGCCAGGCTGTCCTGCAGGATCATCAAGGAAACCCAGCATTTGCTGAAGAACCAGTTCCTGGCATTAATGCAGAACCAGATGAGAGTAACACCCTTTATTTTCATGTGGTCATTGGTCATTACTGGCCCCCAGGACTCCTGCTTTGAGGGAGAGACTTTTAAACCTGAGCTATTCCTTCCAGAAGAATACCAAAATGTAGCACCCAAAGTATGTTTCATTACCAAAGTTTAGCACCCTAATGTGGATAAGCTGGGCAGAATGTGCTTAGACATTTTGAGACGGAAGCACCCATGCAGCTTAGATATTTTGAAAGATGGTGGTCAAAGTGCTGCAGATACGCACAGTTTTGCTATCAATCCAGGCTTTGTTAAGTGCTCCTAATCCTGATAATCCATTAGCAAATGATATAGCCAAGCAGTGGTAGACCAATGAAGCCCACATTACAGAAACAATGAGAGCATGGACTACGCTATACACATGAATAATATTTAAGTGATCTGATCACCAGGCATGCTTTAGTTCCGTTCTGCCAAGACCGCTTCCTTTTTGTTGGCATTAATGGGCACAGTCCTAGAAACATTACAGAATTAAAAACCCAGACATCTTCATCTTTGGTGATTAAATGTATATTGTCAAACTCTGTTGTGTTTTCATTCACTGTTGTAAAGCATGAGCAGAGGCTGGAAGTGTCACCTGGATTGTTGTGAGATGTTTAAAAGCAGAGGCTCCCTGCCTTTGCTCTTTTCTGCATCGTGGCTTAAGTATAAAGCACTGTAAATGAAGTAGTCTTATTGAATTTTCTTTTACTACTAATTTTATGGTCCCCTCCCCACATTGGCCTTTTGTGAGATCTAATCACATTGGTTAAAGTCAGCAAACTAGTTCTTTAGAATATGCTCTCTAGCCAAATCTAAACTTTATTTAGACCCTGCAAGGTGGACAAGATTGATTGTTTGAACCAAAATGGGAACATTAAATAAACATCATAGCCCTTGCTAATAACATTGTGACTTTTCTGTCAAGTGTAAAGTTATTTACTCATGTGCTTTCTGTCTTTTATATAGATGTTCAGAGCTATAAACTTTCCTCTGAGGATGGTCTTCAGTCTGTCCCATGGATTTTGCCATGTTGTGTTCTCATTTTTATTCCGTTCTAGACATTAACAAAGTCCCCTTCTGATTTCTTTAGTACTCCATTCATCAATACTTTGTTGTCTAATCTCCACCAGTTGTGTACTTTATGTAGTTTCTCTTGTTGTTGATATCTAATTTTATTCCATTGTGGTGAGATATAATACAAAATATTATTTCAATTTTCGTATATTTGTTGAGCTTGCTGCTACATTAATATATGATCTATTTTGGAGAAAATTCCATGGGTTGTTGAGAATGTGCATTCTTTAGTTTTGGGTGGACTGTTCTGTAGATGTCTGTTAGGTTCATTTGATGTACAGTGTCTTTTTTTTTTTTGGAGACAGGGCCTCCCTGTAGCCCCAGCTCCCAGCTGGCCTGGAACTCACTATGCAGACCAGGCTGACCTGGAACTCACAGAGATCTTCCTTCCTCTGCCTCCCTAGTGCTGGGACTAAACCATGTGCCACCCTACCTGGCTCAGTTTATAGCGTCATTTAATGCCAATATTTCTGTATTTATGTTTTGTCCAGATGACCTGTGTATTGGTGAGAATGGGGGTATTGAAGTCATCCACTATTCCTATGTTGGGGTTAATGTGACTTTACATCTACCAATATATGTTTTCTGAAACTGGGTGTGCCCATGTTTGGTAGACATATGTTTAAAATTGTAATAGTCATTTGATGGATTTGTTCATTTAATGAGCTGGTGACCTTATCTATTTTGTCTAGTTATGGTTTGAAGTCTTATTTTGTCAGATATTAGAATAGCCATGCTTGCTTGTTTCCATGTTCTAGTTATTTATCCTTTTCACAATTTCCTCCTAATATAGTGTCTATTTTTGATGGTGAAGAGTGTTTGTGGAGGCAACAAAAAGACCGATCCAGTCTACTAATCCAATCTGTTAGTCTGTGTCTTGTCATTGGAGAATTGAAACCAGTAGTATTCAGTGTTACTATTGAAAGATGTGCATCAATTCCTGTCATCTTATTGGTTTGTGGGTTTTTTTTTTCTTAGACTAACTCTCCTGGTATCATTTTCCCCTCATGGTTTCTTCAGTTTTAAGTATTCTTTCCAGTATTCTCCATAGAGCTGATTTAGTGGTAATAAGTTCCTTTTATTATAGAAATCTTTTATTTCTCTTTCAATTATGATAGATAGATGTGCTAGTTGTAATTTTCTGGATTGGCCCTTGTGGTCTTTCAGAATTTGAAATGCATCTTTCTAAGATCTTTTGGCTTTAAAATTTTCTATAGAATTGTAAGGTCTCCATGTTAATGGGGGACATGGAGAGAGAGTGTTCTTTGCAGTCACGAGGTTTATTTAGCACTAGAAAGAATGGTGGCTTTAAAGGGGAGCCTCTTCTTCCCTTTAAAGGCCTATCATGTTTAGATCTTCATATTATTGTGTTGTTTTGTCTAACGCTTCTCCTCCCACCTCCAGGCCTAACTGTGCCCACCCGAGGCCTTTCAACATATTAAACCTCACTCCTGAATGGAATTATGAATCAGTTTCCTTTCCAGACTGGTACTGCTGTTACCTTCTTCTTATAACATTTATATTATTTCATTTAATTTTCAAATTCCATTGACTATAGGATCAATTCCAGAGAACTTAAATGAAAGATGTCTTTCATAATTTCTACAACATCATTTCCCATTACCTTTCATCTTTAATCCTATATTGGGGAAATACTAAAGTTCTTAGTTTTCTGCAGTATCTTCTCCATACTGATCCCTCTACGAAGAATTCCTTTTTCTTTGCATCCATTTCCCCCCTTTCAACTTGGTAATGCCTATCGATACTTCATGAAGGTCCCCAGACATCACCTCCTCTAGATCTTCTTGGTTCTGTCCTCATTTCCCAATTTTCATCACCAAAAGCTGAGTGGACAAGGAGAAGATGTTCATGTATGGAACACCTGCTGGGAACAGTGGAAGGCAACAGGACGAAATAAGCTCTTGTGGTATGAAAAGCAGCCTTGAGTTACCTCAGATGAAGAACAACTGGGGCTTATATTCAAGCTTATTCCATAAAAATAGAGAAGAAAAAAAGGCTAATAAAAACAATAGTGTTTCTCTTTACTCTGAAGACTTAAAAACTCAGATACTGGGCTTTGAAAAAGTAAGGCAAAATGAATCTTTACTAAATGAAAAACATCATTTCTTTCTCTTTTTTTTCTTTTTTGGACTTTTTTTGAGACAGGGTCCCCCTGTAATCCCAGCTGGCCTGGAATATCATTTCTTTAAACATATTATATTGTTTTAAATTTCTTAGTGTATTGGTCCTTATACTCTTTTATTTCCTAGAAAATGAAAGTAACTTTCCCACTAAATAATTTAATTGGCATTAAACATTTTTCACAAGCCATTTTTCCTCCTTGAAGAGTTGTTCCAGATTAGTTTTGCCTGTTTTAACAAACCAAACACCACCTTTTTTTTTTTTTTTAAAAAAAGGCTTTTTCAGTGTATCTCAGTCTGTCCTAGAACTCATGATTAGTCTTCAAAATTTTAGAATTACAGAAGTGCACCGCCATAATTATATATTTTTATTGTATTTTGTTTTCATAAAAATCTGATTCAAAGCCAGGCACTTGGGAGGCTGAAGGTGGCGGATCTCTGTGAGCTCAAGGCCAGCCTGGTCAATAGTGAGTTCCAGGTCAGCCAGGGCTACAGAGAGACCTTGTTTCAAAGAGACCAAAAAAAAAAAAATCTGATTCAACCCTGGCTGATGTAAAGCAACAAAGAAACAAAAACAATACAGGCTAGTGCCACAGTCCTTGATTACCTACCAGAACTTGAAGGTAAGACCCTGTTGCTGAAGACACAATATACTTTGGACAGAGGACTTGGAAGCCTCCTCCCTGACTTGCTCTGATAGTATCAGAGGATACTATGCAAACTGCCAAGGGAAAAGACCAATCAATGTTCCAGCCCAGCTGTAAAGCCTAATAAACACAATGACTGGTTCAGCAAACTGCCTTTATTGAAGCAGAGTAATGGCACTTTTATTTTGGGGGTAATCAACAGCTGTCTAATTGGAGTTAAGGTCTCTCGACAGGAGAGAACTCACGCGTGGCCAAGTACACATGGCTGGAGAGGTCATAGATCCTAAAGAAAAACCCACTTTGCCACATCCCTAGACAAACGAAATTTCTTACGAAATTTCTTACTGAATTCTAAATGTGTCCTTATATTTACAGTCAAGTGTACATCTCACCATTCATCAAAAAAGCTTCTTCTTGCAACCGATGGAGATAATTACAGAGTTCCACAAGTGGCCAAATGCAAAGAATATGTCTGTGAGATGCCCATCAACAATGCAACCTCTACACCTAAGGCTCAGGGAACATAGCAGAATAGGGGGAAAAAAGAATATTAATGCATCTTTAAACTCTCACCAGTGAAGCTTCCTCATTCAACAGATGGTGAGTAACTCAGAAAACCACAACTGGCCAAAGTGCAGACAATGAGGCTGCAGAGTGCGTGTCCCTGAGTGGGACACCTATATCAGACCTCTGTCATGCAGACGACCATTGAGAAAGACGGGGTATAAAGAGTCAGAGGTGGTGGAAGTCCACCCAGAAAGAGTTTTTCATACAGCTAGGAAGTTACTCATGTGAGCTTGCAGCAAAGAGGACAGAATGTGTAAGATCCATGTAAGTTTAAACAATCAAATAACAGCACAAAAGGGCAGAAATGGGAAGCCCCAAACTTAGCTGAGAAACTATTGGCAACTGATTACTACTGGAAAAAGGAGAGGTGGTTTTCTATTAAGGAATGACACTAGATTGGCTGACCAGGTCCAGGGGATGAACTCACACCGAGGGACATATGGGGACAGAAACTTGACTTGATAGGCCTTAACCTACATGACAGAATGCATGAAAACCAGTGGAGAGGGTTGGGGGGGGAGTGCAGATCTAAATATGATCAAGATGTATGAAATTTGCCAAAAAAGTCAATAAAAAATTGTGTGTGGTAAAAAGAAAAAGCATTTTAAAGCTGAATCTGCAACAAATCTTTTCAGAGTATTCATTGATCACAACATAAATAGTGTAACTGTCCTAGTTTCCTTTCTGCTGCTGTGTGGTAAAACACTGACCAAAGCAACTTGGGAAATAAAGGGTTTATTTGGTTTACAGCTCACGGGCCATTTCCAAGGCAGGAACTAAAGCAGAGACCATGGAGGGATGCTCTTTACTGGCTTGCTCCTCTTGGCTTGCTCAGCTAGTCCTTTTATATAGCCCAGAGATAGTACTGCCCACAGTGGGCTGGGTCTTCTAACATCAATCAGCAACTATGAAAGTGCCTCCCAGACATGGCTGCAAGTCAATCTCACAAAGAAACTGTTCAGTTGAGGTTCCCTCTTCCCAGGTTAGAATGTGTCAAGTTGACAAAAAACTCACTAGCACAGAAACTTTGGGAATATTAGACTCTATTTTATTCAAAATAATTTGTAGACAATCCTGTCACCCCCCTCTTCCATTTTTCAACTTACTGGTAGGTTCCTTTCATTACTCAACTCTGCCCGCTAAGTTTTGTGTTCATCAACACTTTATATTATGCTTTTTCTCTCTGAGGGGTTGTAAAAATTACTGTTTTTATAATATTATTCCAGCAGACATGAGTATTTATAATGTGTTCAATAAATATTTGGTGTCTGAGAGAATAACAAGCAACAGGAGTTTAAAATGACATTCATAAAAAATCAATACTGAACCAGAAGTCAGGGTGTCACTGGCCTGTAGCCTCAGCAAGTCCAGGCTCAGGTGGAGGCTGACTTGTATGAGTACAATATAAGATTGGGCAACATACATACACACCACTTCCTCTCTCCTCAATTAAAAAAATAGGGTGGAGCCAGGCCTGGTGATTCCAGTCCTTGGGAGGCAGAGGGAGGTGGACCTCAGTGAGTCGGAGGCCAGTGTGGGCTCTAAAGCGAGTTCCAGGCCAGCTGGGGCTACAGGGAGACTCCGTTCCCCACCCCACCCCCCAAAAAAGGGTGGGCTGGAGTGATGAGATAGCTATATTGCCTTTGCAGAGGGCTGAAGCTGAGTTTCCAGCACCCACATGGGGGGAGGGGGGACTTCCAACAGCCTGTGATGCTCTCCATATGCTCTCTTCAGGCCTCTGCAGGCACTGCGCTCACAAGTATAGCCCTCCTCCCCCCATATAGAGAATTTAAAAAAATTTGGAGGAAAAAAAGGAGAAGCATATTTGAACCATTAAGAATTACATTAGTCTTGATAAAGTTCCATTTTACTCCTACACTACTGTAACAAATATTCTTGGTGTTCAGGGAGGGGGCCTTGAGAACTGACATATCGAAGAATCCAGACCTCGTTCCAGTACCTAAGTAAAAAGTCCCACGGGCCATTTTGAGCCACACATTTCCTCCGCCCCAGGCTGGCTGTCCGGACAGCAGTCCGCCCTTCCCACCGCCAGCGATGCGCAGTTGGCGCGAAGATCCTCAGAGGTCCTTCGGCTCTCCGGGAAGCCCCGCCCCCAGGCCGGCCGGCGCATGCCCTGTGCGCGCCGCCCGGGCCCTCGGGTCCTCCCTGCGCCCCGCCCCTTTGCTGGCGCAGGGGCACGCGCACCGGGGCGTGCAGCGATTGGCTGCTTTGGTGGAGGCGCCTCGGGCCTGAGAAGCTGGGCGAGAGCCGAGTCGAGTCCGCTCTGAGGGATCCCGGCGCTTCTCAGGTAACCGCGAGCACCCGCGGGGTGGGCGGCCGGCGGGCCGACGGGATGGGCTGAGGCGGCCCGAGACTTCCGGCCGCAGACCCCGAGCCGCCGAGGGGCCGCGCGGAGGCCTCCCGAAGTGGGCCGCGTCCCGGGAGCCCGCGGGGACCGAGCACGCCCTGTGGGCGCGATTTCGGCCGCCTCTCCAGTTGCCTTTGAAATTTCCGGGCGAACGTTGATGAAAAGCGCAGGTTTCTGCTTCTTCCTTAAGTCTTGTCGAATAGGATTTCCGTCCCGGCTCTTGAGAGACGCTCTAGTCGTTCGTGGGGCTCAGCCTCGGCAGTGTGCGCAGGTCGCGGTGTCTCAGAACACGCGCCGCGCCCCCTCCAGAGAGCTGCTAGAACGAGCTAGAGCCTCTCCAAGTGGAAGGTGACACCGCCGGCAGTGTTCTTTAAACTGCGGAGGAGCTGAGTACGCACAAGACAGCGTTTTTATGAGTTAAATCCCAGTGGAAGTGAAATGGGGGCGGACAGCCTTCATTACTACTTACCAGCTTTGCAAAGTTTGTTTTTTTTTTTTTTTAATCTGGAAGTGGAGGTAAGCTAAAATGATAGTTACATAGTCATTGTGTAGGGTATCATCCTATGCAATATTATACCAGTAAAATGAACGGAAGCTGGCTTGGCTATGAGATAATAGACATCATTCCATTGAAGAGAGTAATGATGGGGGATCAGAAATATGAATAGGAGGCGTACACAGTTTTCCTTCAAAGACACAGTACAAAAAAATCGTGGATCAGCTTTAAAAGTTTAATAGACACAGCAACATGACTGGGTCATGTGTATAACTTGTTAAATTGTCATGAAGTGTGCATACTCATGTATTTGGTACCTAGATCAAGAAAGAATCTAAGTCTGCTTTCTAGAAAACTCCACTTTGTACCCCCTTTCAAACGGTAACCATTGGATTTGAGTTTGCTTACACAAGAACCAAGATACTGGAGCCATCACAGGCTATGGCCTCCTAGCTAATTTCTTTGACCCAGTTCCTGGACTGAATCTGGGTTGCCAACCCTTGCTCTATAGAAAAATAGCTGCATTTGGTCGATAGGTGGTGAAATAAGTAACTGAGACAACCTATATTGGAGAAGCAAAGGTATGTAAGAGTATTGAGTAGTGTGTGCTGTAGTGTTTGGGGTTTGTATTTCAAATCTCTGCAGCACACTTCCTTTGCTTTTTGCTAGTCTTCCCTCAATACTGACAGAGACATGTGAAACGTTTCTCAACTGTTACTATTATTCCTGTTCTATCCCTTTAAAATAGAAACAGAAGAGTTAAAGAGGAAAGGAGGTAAAAGTTTTCTTTGATATTTTGTAGAAGCCTGGGGGCTGATCATTCCCTGATGGTCCTGAACACTGAGTAAAAGACTATAAAATACTCTTGCAGTACTTTGAGGTACATACTTTGTGCCTTGAGATGGCCTGACTAAATTTTTATCTATTTGACGAGTATATTTATTTATATGTAGTGTATTTACCATACTAAAATGAATAGTCAGTGGTTTGACCCCTAAAGCTTGGGTGTGATGCGTCCACTGAGGTGGAGATCTGCTTTAAAAAAAAAAAAATTCCTTAATGGGCTCTCCACTTTAACATCTCTTACTCTGGACTTTGGGCTGTTCAATCAGTACTAGCAAAACTTTTTTCCTTACATAGGAGTAATAGCTTTCCTGAATACAGCTAACATTTGCCCCAGACACTTTAGGTGGTTTATAGAGGTGAATTTAGTATATTTTTATAAATAAGCTGATGCTAATCAGAGGCTTGCAGAGCACTGTTATTGATTTATTTGAGCTTTTCAGACGTTTTTGATTGCTAAACAGATTTAAGATAGATGATACCTTGTGACACAAAGCGTTTATAGTCCTTAAGCTTTTTAAAAAAAAATAAATTCTAGATGAGATATGTTAGACAGCAGCAAACTAATGTTATTATTCATTAAATTTAAAAAATATGTAAAAGAAATAATTCTCCCTGAAATTTTAAAGAACAGAGTTTCATTTTAGTCTGTCTTTTACTCTTGGGGTTTTTTTGTCATTGTTTGTTTGCTTGTTTTGAGACAGGGTCCTAGTAGGCCAGGCTAGCCCTGATCAGACAGAGATCCTCCTGCCTCTGCCTCCCAGATGCTGGGACTTAAAGGCATGTACCACCATGCTGAGCTACTCTTTAGGTTTTTTGGAATCAGGATCTCTTGTAGTCTAGGCTAGCCTCCTACTAGCTATGTAGCTGAGGAAGTTTTGAACTCTTAGATACATAGGCTAGTTTAGATACATAGGGTGGCATATTATAAATTTGTGTTTCTGCATTAGATGATTTATGTATAGCTGCTATCTGAGAATGCTGTCATTATGTTTGGGTTTTGGAAACAACTAGACTACAACAGGATTTATTTTACTGCAGCCTATAAACTTGAATTTTGTTTGTTTCCTCTTGAAGCATCTTTTTTTTTTGTACTTTTATCTTGAGGATTTTGTACTGTGGAATGAATTTTGAAAAATTGAAAAAAATAGATTAATTAATCTTTAATGTAACACATTACATTGTGAAATGTAACACATGTAAAGAGAAGGATATAAAAGTAGGGACATTTTACTGAAATGAAAATGAAAAGTGAGCACTCATATAACCATTATAAAAATATTTACATTGAATGGTTATTGAAACTTGTTACTAATCTGCTTTGTTTACAGAAAGGAAGTCTGCTTGTGTGATATGAATTCATCTTGCAGGTGGAATGTTTATATGTGTCTATTAAGTGAAACTTATTAATGTTGCTCAAATTTCTTTCATTAATGATTTGCATATGTATACATCTCTGTGTTCTAGTCATGGTAATTGTTGACAGTTTACTGTATGATAAAGCTCCCTTGTCATCCTGGAGTCTGTTTCTCCCCAGAGTTTCTTTTTCTGAGGTCATGCTATTTAAAGCATTATGGTTAATCTATTTTCCTGTTTCTCCTTTATCAGTGATTCCATATGTCTCTAGTGATACTTTTTTTTTTTTGTCTTTTTGAGACAGGGTCTCTCTGTAGCCCCAGCTGGCCTGGAACTCACTATGTAGACCAGCCTGGCCTTGAACTCACAGAGATCTGCCTCCTTCAGCCTCCCGAGTACTGGGATCAAAGGTGTGTACCACCACGTCCGGCCTGTGATACTTTTTGTTTTAAAGCATGGTCTGATTTTCAAAAAAGTTTTTAAATTTTGAAATCAGTTGTCTTATTGAGAAGTTGCAAAAATAATGTAAGTCTCTGACTTATGACAGTTCAGCTTACCATTTGTTTTGACTCTATGATCATGTGAAGCAGATAGGTATTCAGTAGAAATTGCATCTCACATTTGTAGTTTTAATCTTATCCCAGGCTAGGGGTAGACATGCTAAACTTCTATGTCATGCTGGGTAGTAGTAGTAAGCTGCAGCCCTAGGCAGTATCACAAGGACCAAAGACTGATACTGTTTGGTATATTGTGTTGTTAAACTCGGGTGTTTGATGAGTTAGGTGTATTAAATGCATTTAAAAAAATCTTTTTATTTTTTTACATGTATGAGTGTTTTGTCTGAATGTATGTTAGTATACCGTGTGTGTATAATGTCCATGGAGGCCAAAAGAGGGTGTGGGATCCCATGGAATTGGAGGTACAAGTGGTTCTGAGTCCTCCTGTGGGTGCTGGGAACTGAACCCAGGTCTTCTGCAAGAGCAGTCAGTGCTTTTAACCGCTGAGCCATCTCTCCAGCCCCTGCGGGTATTGCATGGCTCCAGTGCACTTGCATACAGGCATGCAGGCAGGCAGTGCACACACACACACACACACACACACACACACACAAATACAATGAAAAAAAAGATTTTTAAGAGCATAAAAAGCTGTCAAAGCAAAACAATAACAAACTAATTGAACATGCCAGTACCCACCTTGTTAGTAGTGTCAGCTGCAGAAATACAGTGTTGCAGTGACTTCCAATTTTGAAGGCCATGGCTTTTCAGACCCCATGCCTTTGGCAAGTTCTGCAGTAGTCAATGAGGAATGGAGGATGGCTACAGAACAAAGACGTTTCTAGATAGAGAAAAGCCTCAGTTCCTTGGCTTTGTTCTGTGAAAATAAAGAAGTAAAAAAGACCTGAAATACAGGAAGTCATAAATACAGCTCAAGAAAAGAATCGGGGACGTTCCATGAAGGACAGGTCTGAGGCGGGCCTGAACACAAGTCCTTTAGACCAGAGATCCCTCCAAGGAAGTTTTTCAGGCAGTGAAGGTTACTTCAGAGATGTTATAATCCCTGGGCCCGAAGTTATTCTTTGTTAGATTTTTTTAAATTATGAAGTTATTTTGTTAATTGATATAGGACTCTTCTGCTTTTCTATCTCTTATTGAGCTGGTTCTGGTAGATGGTGGTTTTAAAGGAATGTTTCCTTTTTATCTACATTATGTAAATTGTGGAGTGCTTTTTAGTACAATAGTTCCTCAGTACCCGTATCCATGTTCACTTCATGTAGTTTGTTACCTGAAATCAACTATAAGAAAATATTAAGTGGAAAAGTTAAAAAATAATTTATAAATTTAAAATAACCATTATTATAGTATATTGTTCTAATTAATCTGCATTATTACTAGCTATGTTAATCTTTTACAGTACTTAAATTTTTTTTTTGTCTTTTTGAGACAGGGTCTCCCTGTAGCCCCAGCTGTCCTGGAACTCACTATGTAGACCAGGCTGGCCTTGAACTCATGGAGATCTGCCTGCCTCTGCCTCCTGAGTGCTGGGACTAAAGGAGTGCCCCACCACGCCCGGTGACAGTGCTTAAATTTTTTTTAGTGTTCTGGATTAAATGTGCCTAATTTTTAAATTAAAGTTCATCACAGGTAAATATGTATTGTAAAAAACTACAGTATATATGAGGTTCAGTGCTATCTGTAGTTTCAAGCATCCACTGCAGCCTTGGGTACTGCAGCCTTGGGTACTGCAGCCTTGGGTACTGCAGCCTTGGGTACTGCAGCCTTGGGTACTGCAGCCTTGGGTACTGCAGCCTTGGACACTGCAGCCTTGGGTACTGCAGCCTTGGGTACTGCAGCCTTGGGTACTGCAGCCTTGGACGCTGCAGCCTTGGGTGCTGCATCCTTGGACACTGCATCCTTGGAACACCTGTTTCTCAGATAAGAGGAGACTACCTACTACTCCCATCCCTTTTTTAAAAAAGTTGAACCTTTAAGTATTGCCAAGAGTCTTCCTTTTTGAGTGCATGAACTTTGTTTTTGAAAGTTTTATTAGAAAATTAGAAAATTTCTAACAGAATAAAAAGTAGTTACCAAGAACAGTAACAGTATTATCTCATTCAGCTTATCCAACAAATCAGTATTCAGTCACGCCCACTTGAGTACATGAACTGAGTGCTGTGGATTTCCCTTGGAATGATATAGCCACATCTCAGAAATGTAATGTATTGTGTTGCCATTTTTACTTCAAAATATTTTAAGATTTAACTTTTGACTTCCTTTAACTGTTCAGGGATTTTCTAGATCCCTTTCTGTTACTGATTTCTAGTTTCCTAGTTACTGATTTCTAGTTTCTAGTCAGTTTTTTGCCACTGAAAAAATACCTAAGAAAAATAAACAAGGAAAAGTTTATTTTGACTCATGGTTTTGGTTTTCAGTCCATGTTTACTGGTACCACTATGTGGAGAGATAGAACTTAATGGTGGGGAGAGCATGATGGAACACAGCTGTTCACCTACTGGCCGCTGGGAAGCAGAGACACTGAGAGGAAAGGTCTGGGGACAAAAGAAACCCTTCAAAGGCATGCCCTGAGCAACTTACTTCTTCCAGTCAGGCCCTGTCTCAACTGTGTATTCAGTTATAAATTAATTAATCGATTAATGCATTGGGAATTTAGAGCCCTCGTAATTCATTTGCACATTCACATTCCAATGCCCATTTTGTGGCAACCAGACCTTTAACACATTTGTCTTCAGGGGATAGTTTAGATTCAAGCTATGGCAATATTAAATTAAGCCAATTAGACAGTAAAGTTGGCAACTGTTTTTATTCAGAAGCCATTGCAAATAGGAAAACAAAACCTAAACCTCAGTGTAGAATCAGACTTCATTCTAAATAGAGCAAGGACAAGTGGGGAGTTACAGGTAAGGACCAGGGTTGAGGTCAGTGGATGGAAATAACATCAGCATGGGGTCGGGGGGTAAATACACTGAACAGAATTCTTGTTGAAGGAAAACCAGCACCATCAGTTGTTGAGACTGACAGAGCCTCTCAAAACTGTGTAAGCAAGATTCTTGTTAAAACTGAGTAATGTAAAGACAGACACAAGGCTAAAGGTTGAAGCCTAAGTGGAAGATTCAGAGGCTCCTATGCTCAAGTTTGGTCTTTATCATTGACAGTTTTAGATTTTCTATAACCTGACTAGTTTTCTGACTACTTAATTCTTCCTCTGAGAGGTATGGTGAAGCTTCCTACCATGGTTATGCCCTTGTCTGTTTCCTCAGTTTAAAAACTTTTAAAAAATTTGTTTTATTTGTATACACACACACACACACACACACACACACACACACACACACCACACCACACCCCTACCTACCTCCCTCCCTCCAAGTCTTTCAAGTGGCAATTTCTATCACTGCCTATTCTTTTGAAGCATGGTGCTTCCTTGGACCTCGGATCCTGCTTTCTCAGCCAAGTGGAGGTCAGCAAACCTCAGGGATCTTTCTCTTTCCATCCGCCTAGGATCTTGGGTTATAGACTTGTGCCAGGATGTCCCAGTTTATGTGAGTGTTGGGATTCAGTTTCTGATCCTCATGATTGCTCAGCAAGTGCTGTTAACCACCGAGCCATCTCTCTAGCCCCTTTCATCAGTATTTGATGCTCATTGTTAAAGGAAGTATTTGATGATCCATTGTTAAATGCTTATATATTTAGGATTGCTGTGTCTGGTTAGTAAATTAAACTCTTTAATGTACTTTTTTATAGTTTGAGCAATAATCTTTTTTTTACTTAGATGCATGTATTCTTGTTATTTTGATAAGTGCATGCTTTTTCTGCTGTGCTGTTTTGTCTTCAGTAATATGTAATAAGAAAACAGTAATTTGTGGAATGTCTTTACTTTTGTGGTTTTCGTTTTTGCTTGTTTTAAGGAACACTTTGGTTTTAGGAAATGTTATCAAGTATGATTCAAGAGTTTAATTTAATGTGAAGCACAAAGTTTCAAGCACTCACCACATAATTGGAAACATTTTTACATTATTGTTTCACTTTCTTAGAATTTGAATTGTAATCTCTTGCTGATACTGTTTCCATTTGAGTGCTGTTTTACAGTATCTCAACTATATGCATAGAACCTAAATAAAATTTAAACATTAAATTTCTTTTCATTGAATTATTTTCTTGAAACTAATTAGTATATTAATACTTTTATTGCTTTTTAAATTTAATGTAAATTGAAGCTACTTCCTTAATTTATGTCAGACAGCTTATTGCCAGCATGAGAGCTGCAGATACTCTGTTACAGCTTACAGTATTCCAAAGTACAACATTTTATTCAGTGGCATGAACTGGCACAGTGGGCAGGATTATTATAATTCATTTGGGTAAGTGAATTGAAACTTTGGAAATTCATGTACAAAAATGCTGTCAGTTTTTAGAATTCTTTAATAATAAAAAAAAATCTTGGTTTATGATTTCAGTATCTTAATTTCTATTGTCTTTATGCAGATTTTAAATTTTGATCTTATATACTAATCTTTAAAAGCCTCTGTTTTATTTGCTACCCATTTAGAGATACAGTCTCATTTAAAGCTATTCCATCACATGATTACTGATTATTTGGTTCTGCAAGTTCGTGGTCTACATATATGTTAATGGTCTACATATATGTTAAACATTGGAGAATTTATTTTCCTAACTAAAGATTTTTGGAATAGATTTTCTTCTGAAAGTTATTTCTAATTTCAGGATGCATTTTATAGAAACCAAGACAATGTACCATGTACCTACCTATTAGTGTCTAAAAATGTAGTTGTACTATTTACTATACATCTCATTTAATATTAATGGTATTTTCAAATCTGCCAAAAGATGTTTATTCTAGTGCTCAAAACAGAAAACTGCTATTGCCATGTGCTGGAATATTAAAACACTAAAGTGATATATGTGTGTATGTGTAAAATGAAAGTGTATGGAGACAATAAAATTCTAAAGCATTAGTATTTTTGGTGAATATAATTGGTGATTTTTTTCCCCTTTCTACTTTCATTTTAGTGTGTTCTAGATTATTTTCTAGATGATACAGCAATGTGGGCACTGCCTAGAATTTATATGTCTTCTTTTCCTTTCATCAATGATTTCCACAAAGTTGTGAATTCAGCATCATTTGATAATGGATTAACTCTGACTTCTAGTGGTTATACTGAAGATTTAACCAATGTTACTTGTTTTAATAAGTATGATTTTTAGGCCCTTTAAAACCATCTAAATGACTTTCTGAAGTTTTTTTAAAACGTAAAAAGTTACTTTGTAAAGTGCTTTCTGTTGTTTCTGAGAAGTTTTTAAACGTGGCCAGTACCTTTTTGATGCCCTTGACTGTGTACCACCTCCTCTCACCCAGCTTTCACATGGCGTTCTTTCCTTCGCTGCTGTTCCTGTTGTTGTTGAGTTTGACTTCTAATTTCTGAAAAATGTTTAATATACTCTTGTCCAAGTGTTTTGAGAGTTCTTATATACAGGCTCTAGCCTTTTAGACCTTAGTGAGGATTCTTGTACTTTTATTTGCCTGCTGAGAACTTTTTTTATAATGGCTTTTCCAATATGGACATAATGTGGACTAAAGCCTTTTACCTAACCTTGAAGTCAAAATGTTACTATTTTAATGTAAGCAAGCTCACTGAGCCACATGCTTCTTTTGTTTCCTGGGCATCTGACCTTAATCTCTCAGGACCTGGCCTTGTCTTCCACCCAAGATAGCGAATGAATGTGGGTGTGCATGATTAGCATATCAGAGTGCTGAGAGTAGTATGCTTAGCTCATTGGAAGCAATGAAAGAAATCAAGACATCTGTCTGTAACTGTGCTTGTAGTAGTCTAGGGTTAGGACTCAAAGGGCAAGCTTTTCTCTAAAGAGTGGGTCTTGATTTCTATTTCCCCATATCATGCTAGAGATACTGTTTCACTAAAGAATGAGCAAAGCCTGGCTTGAGAGCACAGTTCTGAAGGAATGGGTACTTGGCAGTTTGGGTCCACTCTTGTCCTTGATTTTCCTCAGGGAGAAGACTCCTAATAGGCCACTCAAGCTTAAATGGTTAGCCCTAAATGCATGTACATTGGGCAGCACTAACTGAACTCAGTAGGATGTGTGTGTGTGTGTGTGTGTGTGTGTGTGTGTGTGTGTGTGCGTACGCCAGAGGTCACCCTTGGATATCTTCCTCAATTGAGCTCAACTTTTTTTTTTTTTTTTTAATGAGACAACTCTCTCACTGAGCCAGGGAGCTCACTGATTGCCTAGGCTGACTGGCCAGTGAGCTCTAGGGATCTACCAGTCTCTGCTCCCCAGTGCTGGAGTTATAAATGTACATCACTGTGTCTAGCTTTTATGTGGGTCCTGGGGGCCCAAATTCAGGTCCTCAAACTTTATTGCAAAGCAGTCTACTGACTAAGCCATTTCCCCTACACCCTACAAAGATTCATTAAAAGTTTTTGGATGGAGCTTTACATCAGCGAGTCCTTCTTTTTTTAATTTTTCTAGGTTGATTTAAGGGAAGAGAGTCAGAAACCTGTTATAATTCACTGTCTTAATAGAAATTGGAAGCCTTTTGATTTCTAAATAAAACTTCTTTGGGAGTGGGGTGACTCTAGCTTTATAAGTAAAGGGGGGAATGGTTTTGATACTTGTCTCTATACATTATACATAAAATAAGCAGTTTATTCCTAGGGTATAGCTCTGGTGATAATTTGTAGAAACTAGTAATTTTAATTATGACAGTGCTCCATAGGATAGCATAAAAAAACCTTGGGTTGCAGTGATGGTTAATCTTACATTGTCAACTCCATGGAATTTAAAATCACCCAGAAAACATCTTTGGACATGTCAGTGAAGGTGTTTCCACAAATGTTCATCTGAGGAGGGAAGCTCCATCCTGAATGTGGACAGCACCGTTCTGTGCTGGGGTGCTGAAGTGAATGAGAGAGGACAGACAGACAGCAGCATCCACTGCTCTCGTAGCTTCTGACTGTGACATAATGCGACTAGCTATCTCATGCTTCTGCCACTGTGTCTTTGCTGCCATGATGGACTGTATTTTCTCAAACTGTATGCTAAATAAACCTTTCCTAAGTTGCTTCTTGTCAGGTATTTGGTCACAGCAATGAGAAAATTAACTAATAAAAAATGGTATCAAGAACTGGAATTATTTCTTTGATAAAACAGAATAACCTTAGACATTTGGAACTGTTTGTAGAAGGAAGGTTGAAGAGTCTGGAGTTTGGGGATAGATACACCCTAGAATGCTGAAACAGCACTTAATTGGCCATTCTGGTGGAATGTGGGAGACCAAGGACACCAAGATTAGTGTGGGCAGTGACAGCCCTGCTCATAAGGTTTCTGGAAAGAGGACAGAGTACATTTGTGCTATATTTTGGCAAAGAATTTGACTGCATTTTGTTGGTATCCTGAGTGCTTGAGTGACGATGAATTTCAGTAGTACTGGACTCCTGTGTTTTGTGGAGGAAATTTCAAGACAGAGTAGTGCTATGGGGAGATCTCCCATCCCTAATTCCCTCCAATCCCAAACATGGTGGATGCTTTGGTCTTATGCTCTGGAGGGAAAAGAATTCACATTAGGGCCTAGGTTGAGAAAAGCAGTCAGTTTATTTTTAACAAGTGAAAAATCAAAGCTGAGATATACCCTCCAACATGAGAGCAGATGGAGCTGAGCAGCAATGGCAAGGCTGGCCTTTAGCATCTGTACTGATAAGAGGTCTTGGTCCATCAGTTCTCCTCTTGCCTGCCCCTGGATTATTTCAGGGTGGTATTTTTCCTAGAACAGGAAAATGCTTTCTTAGAAGTCATCTGTCCTAACTATAATAGTTCACCCTTTGACATACACACACATTGCTTTAAGCCATACCCTTTCATTTCTTGGCTCTGAAATCTCATTTTTATATCATAATATAAATATATTAATAAATATTAAAAATAAAAAAAATACAATTAAATTTAAAAATAAAAAATATGAAATAAAACATTTTAAAAAAGTTTTAAGATCTCCTTTAAAATCCAAAGTCTCTTAATGTAGGCTCCTATAAAATCCAAAATAAGTTACATACTTTCTTATCCCTAGAGGGAAGAACCAAGGCACAATTACAATCAAATCAAAACCAAAATCCAACACTGTAAAAAGTTCAGTGACCACCTTTGGGGACTCATTGATGATCTTCTGGGCTCTAAAGGGCTTGAGCAGGCCCACTTTTCTGGCTCTACCATCTGTCACACACACACACACACACCCTTGTCTCAGGTTCAGGTTTGCCACACACACACACACACACACACACACACCCTTGTCTCAGGTTCAGGTTTGCCACACACACACACACACACACACACACACCCTTGTCTCAGGTTCAGGTTTGCCACACACACACACACACACACACACACACACACACACACACACCCTTGTCTCAGGTTCAGGTTTGCCCCACTCCACACCTGCTCTTGTCCTTGGTCATCATCCCATGGTCCTGATGTCTTCAGTATGCTGTGGTCTCCAGTGCCTCTTTTGGCCTTGTACAATGCCAACCCTCACCTGTTCTCATGCCTTCAAAACCAGTAACATGGGCTACCAGCTTGAGATGCAGCCCTGGCCCTCCAGACCACAGCTTCTATGTGCCAGCCCATTGTAAATACTTCCCAGAAGATTTTGCCTCAATGATGCTGTCTCTTGTTAACCACAGCTACTTTTTTTTTTTTTTTTTAAGCCCCGGCTAAGCAGCATCTACTGTCCCAGTAAAGCAAAGGTTTTCATTTCTGTTGTACTGGTCCCTTGTTAATCATATCTGATTCTTCAGCCTCAGCTGACAGTGACTATAGATTCTTAATTCAAAATATCACACAAACAGCCCTGATAGAGACTTTGTTTCCCTTTGCAATCTCACAAGCTAGGCTTCCATTGTCTACATTTTATTCAGCATTCTTTTCTTCCCAGCTCCAACAGAATAGCTAATCAAGCTCTAAGCACTCAATTACTTTTCCATCCTAAAGCCCCCAAATCCTCTACCTTCCTCCCACAAAACAGTTCAGGGCATAAAAAGAACATGGTCAGTTCTGTCACAGCAACACCCTAGGTATGGTACCAATTTCTGTCCTAGTTTGCTTTTTGTTACTGTGATAAACACCATGACCAAAAGCAACTTGGGGAGAAAAGGGTTATTTGACTTAGAGCTCACAGTCTATCATAAAGAGATCGAGGCCAGCCTGGGCCACATAGTGACTTCCAGCAGGCGGGTTGGGACCAGAGAGACCCTGTCAAAAAAAAAAAAAAAAAAAAACCCACCCACAATTTTTTTTTCCCTTTAAAAATATTATCTGCCAGTCTTTATTTTCCTAATGGAAAGATTCTTAGAAGTTGAAGAAATTGCAAATGTTCAGAAATATTACTTATCAAATGAATTTTTGTCAGAATATTGAATACTGATTAGGAAAATATGAGTGATTACATGTTATGAATGAAAATCTAGGTTTTCTAAAAGTCAGTTTTGTTAGGTTCAAAATTAGCAAGGACAAGCTCTGGGCTCTTTGTCATTTCTCCACTAGATGGGGCTGTATACTAATTGTGTTAGTCTAATAAACAAGGCTATGTATCTGAGATAATACTAAGAGTAATGTTTTAATACAGCTAAGTAATTGACTTACTTATGACAGTGTAATTTTGACATTATATGACTAAATTGAAATAAGTGAATGCAAATGCCATTATAAACATCCCTCCTGTGTAAGTATTTTGGAACACTTAGTGAAGGCGAACTGCTAAAACAGAGACAAAACCAGACTGTCAGATTAGATGCGAGTGAAAGCTATGAACAGAACCAAAAAGCTTAAACTTGAGTGTGGGACAGAAAGTGCTTGAAATTCTCTAAGTTCTGTAGGAAGAATAGTTTAATAAGTTAGATAAACCTTATTAGATAATTAGAAGAAAATAAAGGTATTCTTTAGAGAGCTTCCAGAGGTATAGCCTAGTACATCTCACAGTTTCAGTATTTTTGAGTAAGTGTAAAATGATTTTTATTCTTCTGTCATCCAGTATGTAGTGACTTGCTATTTTTTTTCTAAAACCAAAAGCTTAGATGTTGATCCTACATTCTCTTGCCTTTTCAGATAGATCTGCCAGAAGATTGCCTTTCTGTAGATATTTAAGGCAGAATGTTTTAGCTTAGTAGTGAGTTCCTCTCCAGAAGAATTTTCTCCTTCCTACTATATTCTTGTGAGAGAAGTTTTATATTTTAAAAAGGTAAATTATCTTCCCATTACTTTTATGGAAAGAGCACTGCATTGGGAGTCAGAAGGTCTAGGCTTTATTTCTAGAATCTAGGACTTAGAACAATAAGTATTTGCTCTATAAATAAACACATAAATGGCTTCATTACAGGTGAGATTCTAACCTGATCAACTGACTTCTTTCAGAATCTTCTCTATAAAATGAGATTTTTATCAATTTAGCACATCTCTTAAGCATTATGAGTCAGGTTCTCCAATATGAGGTATTGGCTGCGTTCAAGGTAATTGGACTGATTAATTCAGAAGATGGATGAGTAAATAATTAATATGCGCCATGACAAGTGTTCTAATAGACGTGTGCATAGGTAACATTGGTTAGAAACTAGCTTCTTTGATCCTGCAAATAATAGTCAAAATGTATTTATTTGAGACTGGAGAGATGGCTCAGCAGTTAAGAGCGCTGGCTGGGTTCAATTCCCAGCACCCACATAGTGGCTAATAACTGTCTGTAACTCCAGTTCCAGGGGATCTGACACCCTTTTCTGGCCTCTCTGGGCACTGCATACATCTGGTGCACTTACATGCATGCAAGCAAAACCCTCATGCATATAAAATAAAAATAAAAATAATTTAAATGTATTTATTGTCTGGGGTGTGTGTGATTTTATGTTCCTAAAGTTATAAAGAAACAGATTAAAGTACTTATTTCTCTTGCTACTTGAAAAAAGTTGTTAATATTTTAAAGGATTTTTATTTTTATTTTTTGTGTGCATGTGTGCAAGTGTTTGCTGATGCCAGAGGCAACAGACCTGCTGGAGCTGGAGTTACAAGTGGTTGTGTACTGCCTGATTTGGGAGCTGGGAACCAAATTCAGGTCCTCTTGTAAAAGTGTATGTGCTTGCCAGGTGTGGTGGCACACGCCTTTAATCCCAGCACTTGGGAGGCAAGTTCCAGGCCAGCTGGGGCTACAGGGAGTACCGGGAGACCATCTATAGACTAGTTGGCCTCCAGGGAATGTTTGTGTCACTCTTTGTATGATCTCAGCTGTGAAGGCAGGCCTGTTATTTATTCCCTTGGCCTCTTGAGTCCTGGTAGGATATGTCTCCATTTATCTAGAGTACGCACACGTGATGACTAGCAGGTATCTGTATCCCTTATTAAGTGGCAGTTCAGTAACATTTATTTCTGGATCTTCAAAGGGCATTGCCCTGGTTGTTTGTACTCAGACCTTTGTAACTTGCATTAACTTTTTCATTTTCTTTTCCATTTTGGAATCATCCAGCCATTTTAATCTTCATACATAAATCCTTCTTTACTAAAATATCTCCATTTCCATATCTTTCTAACGTCTTCTTTTACGTACTGGTTTTCTTAATACCATGAAACATACAACAATAACAAAATAATTTACCATCTGTTGTGAGAATTTTTTTCCTGGGGGTACTAAGCAATGTTTACTCCTTTCCTAAGGTTTAGTGGAAAAGCAATATTTGATTACACCAAAATTCACCGTGGAGAAGCAATGAGTTTATTGAGCTTATTTCTGAGCATGGATGAGAGGTTACTGACTGACAGGTGCATGTGTGACCCAAGAGCAGCAGTACTGGAAGATCTTTCCCCAGTGTGGATCATGATTTCCTCATAATCTCAGGGGGAGCTGCCTCCTCTTAAGCCTTCCCAGCCCATGTATTTTAGTTCCTCTCCGAGGCAGGGAAGCTATATGTAATTGGGGCAGATTTTCATACAACTGACTGGGAGGAATGGCTGGGTACTCAGGTAAGGACATCTTTACTCTGTTTATTCCTTCCTTCCTTTTTGTTTTGTCTTTTTGAGACAACCCTAGCTGTAACCCTAGCTGGCCTAGAACTCACTGTGTAGATCAGGCTGATCCTAAACTCATAGAGATCCTCCTGCTTTTGCCTCTTTCTCTGCCTCCCTAGTGCTGGGATTAAAGGCATGTACCACCACGCCTCTGCTTTTGTTTCTTCCCAGGAAAACTTTACAAGATTTGATAGATATTACAATAATTGCACTGCATGCATCTGTAATTTTTTTCGGGGGGGGGGTCTTTTTAAAACCTCCCTGTAGCCCCACCTGGCCTGAAACTCGCTATGTAGACCAGGCTGGTCTTGAACTCACAGAGATCTGCCTGCCTCTGCCTGCCAAGTGCTGGGACTAAAGGCATGCACCACCATGCCCAGCCTACTAATTGCAGTGGATGCATCTGTAATTTTAAGCATCAGGAGGTAGAGGCAGAAAGAGTATGAGTTTGAGGTCACCTGGGCTTTATAGCTAGACCCAGTCTCAAAGTACCAAACCCAAACAAAACAAGTGTGAGACTAGACTTGGTGATGATGTAATACCTCACATTTGGCTTCATGGGATGAAAGTCTAAGTACTTCAGTTTCCTTAGGAAAATGTACTGGCAAATTGAGTGGTATGTGCCACATGCAGGAATGTCTCCCTCTGCTTGTAGTATTGTCCAGATACTTGCACAACTGGGTCTGGCAAGATGAAAGATTTGTGAGGTTGGAAAGGTAGAGAGCTGTAAATTGTATCACTTCCAGCTCCTCATTGCCACCTCTACTACCTAGAAGCGTTTCCAGGAAAGGCCCTTCTTGTTTTCCTCTCATATTTAAACTTAGAACACAGCAACAAAATTCAGTTAGTCCTTAATGTCCTTATTTCCCATTATTTTGAGTAACAACACGTTTTAATTGTCTATGCCAGTTTTCAGTGAGATAATGCTGGAGAGTAAAGGATGTGTTGTATAATGCTTCGTAATATTTTACTTTTTTGCTCTTATTTATACATAATCAAAGGAAGTATATCTAGCTAGAACAAATTAATAGATTTTATGTTCCGAACTTTAAATTCCTAGTAGTTCCTTTTGTGTAGGAATGATTTTTATAAATGGATATAATCTAGACTGATGACTTAGCTAACCCCAGCAAAACCTTGTGCTGTTGTGTCTTGTGACCTGGCCACCTGATCTCTTTCCTTGGTAACTTCAATTTGGTACTCCACCCAAAAAGGTAATGAATGGATGAATGTGGGTATGCTTGAGAATTGACACATCAAAGCACTGAAAGACAGCACACCCATCTCCATTACACAGTGAAGACTGAGAAGGATGTCTGACCTTGGGTAAAAGAGATATTTTAGAACTAGAGATGAAAAAACAGGGTGCTCTGTTTAGATAAGGATGGATGCAAACTTGTACTCTGCCAATTGAACCTGTAGAAACCATTTTGAATAAAATTATGGGTGGGGCTTGATTGGAGGATACAATTCCAGAGACAGAGTCTCAAGAAGACAGTTCCATCAGCATGGTTCCAGGAGATCATTGGGGAGATGAGTGTCCTCTCAGTTCAGGCTCACTCTATTTTTTTTTTTTTTGATCTTTTTGAGACAGGGTCTCCCTGTAGTCCCAGCTGGCCTGGAACTCACTATGTAGACCAGGCTGGCCTTGAACTCACAGAGTTCCACCTGCCTCTGCCTCCTGAGTGCCGGGACTAAAGGTGTGCGCCATCACATCTGGTCTAGGCTCACTCTTAAAAACTAAATTTAAGATTCAGGCTTTTTGTTTAGGTAATTGTATAATGTTGGCATACTAATACTGCAATTTTCTTAAAATATAGTTAAAAACCTGATGAACAGTAAGAGTCCATTCTAATTTTTTAATGCCAGTTGTATTGATAGAGGTCTGATATGGTCCACTTGCTGGGGTTTTTGTTTTTGTTTTTAATGTGGGCTTCCGTGTAAAGAATGTGTCTGTCAAAGCTGTTTGATGTGGCATTGTTGCTGGTGACAGAAAAAGTGATCCAGCAGTAGAAGCAGCTGGCTCCACTATTCAGGTGATTATCTGAACCATCCAGAACAAATTAGTGCTGGCTCTGCCCTGCACTGGATTGTCACACAGTTCACTTAGCTTGCAAGTTTGTTGAGCTCAAAGAAAAGATTGCTTGCCATTCTGGTAAGAAGCTGGAAGGTGTATCCAAACTCTTGAAATCTGGTGATGCTGCCATTGATAGGCTTGCAGGCAAGTGTGTGTGTGTGTGTGTGTGTGTGTGTGTGTGTGTATGTGTGTGTAGTTTCTCTGACTGTTCCCTCAGGTCTTTTTGCTGTTCCTGTTTTGAGGCACAGTGGCTAGGTATTGTCAAGTACAGGACAAGAAGACTGCTGAGACTGCCAAGGTCACCATGTTTTCCCAGAGAACTCAGAAGGCTGACTGGATACTATCCCCAACATCTGCCACCCTAGGCTTCATCAGTGCTGGAAAAATGATCTCAGAACTGCTTGTCTCAATTCTATTCAAATTTAATAATAAAAGGCTGTTTAATGAAAATGCATAGTAAAATCTTGAGAAAGAAAGAAAGGAAAATGTTTTATGGGCAATTTCTGTGCGTGTATATGTGTGTGTGTATGTTTGTGTGTGTGTGTGTGTGTGTATGTGTATGTTTGCATGTATGAGAGCTTAAAAGTTTTTTAAGCCATTACTCCTTAATGGAAACAACTTGACCAAAGATCTGTCACAGAATTTTGAAATCCATTAAGACAAAGGTTAATGAGAAAAAATATATTTTCTTTGTAGTTGCATATTGTAATTTTATATATTTGTGGGCTATGGTGTAGTATTTTAATGCATGCATGATATGTAGTGATTAGATCGGAGTGATTGCCATATGTATCAACAGACATTTATCATTTTTTGTGTTACAAACATTCCAAATCCTCTGTATTACTTTATAATATTAATCGTTACCAGGCACAGTTATTCTGCTGTTTTACAGAACGTTGGAAGGCAGTCATAATATCCATATGCACCCCTGACCTCTTAGTCTCTCCCTTTGCCTCATATTCTTTCTAGGCTCTGGTAAACAGCGTTATTTTGTAATTCTGTGAAACCAACATTTTAGCTTCCACGTAAATAAAAACATGCACTCTGTGTGTGTGTATGTGTGTGTGTGTGTGTGTGTGTGTGTGTGCGCGCGAAAGTGCATGCGCATCTGATTTATTTCACTTAATGTAATTCCATTTAGTTCCGCCCATGTTGCTCCAAATGATGGAATTTCAATTTTATGGTAGAATGATTTTATTAATATAGTCACGATATGATGTGTATGGCCTACCTCTCTATCTATATCTGTATCTATCGATTGATCAATAGATAGATTTCTATCACAGTTTCTTTATCCACTCATCTAGTGGGAAACCTTAGATTTTTCTGTTTTGGCTGTTATGAATAGGCCTGCAATAACTGGGAGCACAGATAACTCCTTAGCATACTGATTTTATTGTCTTTGGACATATATTAGATGGGAGAGTTCCTGTGATATGTGGCAATTCTAATTTTAGTTTCCTCAAATGCCTACTTCTACTCTTTTCTATAATGACTATACTAATTTATACTCTCACGAACAATGTATAAAAGTTCCCTTCCTTTGTAGTCTCATAAGCATCTATAATTTTTATTTTATTAGTTGTAGCAGTCTGGCCAGCATGAGATGATATGGTGGTTTTTATTTGCATTCCTTCATGAAAAGTGATGGTTTGATGTCTGTATGGGACAGAAGATACTGTGTGTTCAGTTTTCTTCCTTATAAGACCACTGTATATCTTGTCTGAAATCCAGTTCTCTGTTTCAAACATTCTGGTGAGACAGCCATTGTATTTAATTTGTTTGAATCTTTGTTTTGGAGGGGAAACATGTTGAATGCCTTTCATCACCTGTCTCCTTTCCACTTGCTGAATTTTTTTTTGATTTATTTTTAGTTATGTGTATATGTGTGTCTGTGTATGTGGGTATGTACATGGGTGAGTGCAGGGGCCTACAGATTCCAGAAGAAGGTGTCAGATCCCTAGCAGCTAGACTTACAGGCAGTTGTGTACAACCCAACATGGGTGCTGGGAATTCATCTTGGGTCCTTTGTAAGAGCACTATGTGCTCTTAACTGCTGAGCCATCTCTTCAGCCCTAGTTGCTGAATTCCTTTTCTTTCCTTTTTTTTTTTTTAAATAAATTTATTGAGAATTTCATACATGCATATAAGGTGTTTTGATCAAATCCATGCCTGCATCCTCCCTCCAACTCCTCCCATATCTCCTCATCACTTTTTTTCTGATAACTTCATTACTCCTTCCTCTCTCTTTCTTTTCTTTCTTTCTTTCTTTCTTTCTCTCCTTCCACCTTGATGAAGCAGTCTCTCTCTCTTCTTTCTATCACTCTGTGTGCTCCAGGCCAGCTGGTTTACAAGCTCCTTAATGATTCTCCTGTCTTTAATGCCCAACTCAGTAAGAATGTTGGGATTATGGATTGCCTAGCCAATTCCTACCTCCTATTCTTATCACACCATCTTCTGAAGAGGTTACCCAAACTGCCAATAGGAAATCTGGATGCAGACTGGTCTGGCTTCTTCCATGCTGAACAGGGATGTAGTGTGAGGCAGTTGGAGTACCCCCTTCAGTGGGTCTATTTAAAAGACTCCCAAATTGCATAACTCTTATCTTTAAGGGGAAAAGAAAGCCCTTGAATTGTGAATAAGAGATGTGAAGGAGAAGTAAAGGCAAGAGTAATTAACATTACAAGTTCTAGACAGGGAACTAGAAAAAAGTCAGAACAGGGTAATTTTCAAACCCCTCTATTGGGTTCCTCCTCATTTATCTTTTGTCTTCCAAGGCTGGACTCCAGAGTGATGGATTCAGGATTTGCTTTCAGGTATTTAGATAGCTATTGGAGTGGTTAGAATCAGTGTCAGTTCCCTCTCAAAGGCATCTAGATAGGGGGAGAAAACAAATTTATCCATCATTTTAGAACAATAGCTGGTTGTCTCCCTTGAAGTCTTACATCTGAGCAGCTCTTTCTGGTTAGAAACAAAATCATCAATGAGAAATAATTGTCTAAATAACTTTTTATATAGACTCAAGCCTAATGTCTGGGAAGTGTAAGCCCTTGAACTCTTAAAGAAGTATACCGATGACTTTACTCTTTGGTTATACTTTCTTTTTGGGTGCTTAAGACCATACATTTGGCCCAAATCAATTTATTTTTACACTTAAGGTCATTTGGGGATCTGTTCCTTAGGGGTCACATGGGCTTGGGAGGAGCCCCTGGCTCCTTTATTTTACCAGTTCCATCTATGTGAAGATAAGTCAAAGGTCCTGCTACACCATGTCTTGCTTCACTTGGAAGCATGAATGGGATGTTTCCTCTGAATTGACCCTCCTCTTCGTAGACTGGACACTGGTTCAAGTCCATTTCGTGGGGTCTCCATGTCCTCCCTGAACAAGAGGACAGGTGACTCACCACAGTTACAGGACATTTTGAGAGATGTTCCACAGTCCCCTGCAACTTAGTAGGCCTTGGAGGGAAAGGGGCAAAAACTATCCTTTAAGTCCCTCTGACCAGATTAGTATAGGCCTCAAAGTATGGCTGTTAAACATCCAATAAGGTGGGGCTGGAGAGATGGCTCAGCGGTTAAGAACACTAGATGTTCTTGCAGAAGATCCGGGTTCGAACCCTAGCACCTACATGGCAGCTAACAACTGTGCATAACTCCAGTTCCAGGGGTCCGACAGCCTATTCTGTCCTCCGCAGGCATTGCACGACACAGGTGCACTTTTATGTGTATGCAGGCAATACATGCATACACATAAAATAAAAAAAATTAAAAACAACAACAACAACAACAACAACAACACACACACACACACACACACAGTGAAACAAACCCCAGCTTTAATGTATATGCTGATTACCGAAAATTTGGGAATGGTCAGTTTTCCCTGCATAGAACATTGTCTTTCCACTCAAAGGACATAACCATCATGTGCTATGTAGATAAGGCTTGGGTACAAAACCAAATATTCTCAGATAAGCTTTGACTAGATTATATTTTATTCCTTAAGCTGATTGACTATGACCATAGAAAATTTAAGATTATGTGTATATTGTTTTTGTCTCATCCTTTATATGTCATAACAAACCTACACAGACCTTCATCACATGCTTAGGCTTTCTCTCTTTTTCTATTTTGGAAAATATCTCCATTCCCATATCCTTTTAACATCTTTTACGTTCTCATTTCTTCCTTTTTTTTTCTTAAATAATTATGAGACATAATAGCATTAACAAATAAATTTTCCATCTATTTGAGAATTGTTTTCTTGGAGATACTAAGCAATGCTTATTCCCTTTTAAGGTTCTAGTGTCAAGCCAATGTTTGATTGAAGTTTTGCTGGGGAACCAATGAATTTACTGAGCTTACTTAGCAAGATAACTTAGGGGTTGCTGAGATGTATGTATGACCTGAATATATGCACACTGGAAAGCCTTTACCTAGACTGGGTCAGGCCTTCTCTTCCTAGCCCTCCCCAGGTTGTATACTTTAGCCCTCCCCAAATCCAGGGGGCCATGACATACAGTTGGCTGGGAAGGGTGGCTGTACACTCCGGTGAGGGTCCAGTGACCCTGCTTGGCCCTCCTTTAATGAATGAGCAATGCTATCAACAAGCCCAGTTGTTACGATGTTTAGTGATCAGGCACAGCTGAAGTCGTGATGATGGTAGTTATTTCATGCAGAAGAGACTACTGTATAGCATCATCTTATTAAAAGGACCTGGAATTTAAAAGGATTTGGTGCTAGGATCCACATATGAGGAAGAACATACATCGTCATTTTTTTTCTGAGTCTGTTACTTCACTTAGTATAACAGTTTCTAGATCCATCCATTTACCTGCAAATTTCATGATTTCATCTTTCTTTACTGCTGAGTAGAACTCCATTGTGTAAATATACCACATTTTTGTTAACCACTCATCAGTTGTGGGACATTTAGGTTGCTTCCATCTCTTAGCTATTGTGAAAAGAACAGCAACAAACATGGTTGTACAAGTGTCTCTACAATAGGATGAGTCCTTTGAGTATATGCCAAGGAGTGATATAATCAGGTTATATAGTAGGTCCATTTTTAGTTTTTTAAGAGTTCTCCACACTGTTTTCCATAGGGGTTGGCCAAGTTTGCAATCCCATCAGCAGTGAATGAGTGTTCCCCTTTCTCCACATCCTCGCCAGCATTTGGTATCATTTGTTCTCTTGATCCTAGCCAGTCTGGTTGGGGGGTAAGGTGATAACTTAGGGTGGTTTTAATTTGCATTTCCCCAATTACTAAGGATGTTGAACACTTTTTGAGATGTATCTTAGCCATCTTTATTTCTTCCTTTGAGAACTCTCTGTTTAGCTCTTGAGCCCATCTTTTAATTGGGTCATTTGGTTTCTCGATTCTTTGTTTTTTGAGTTCTTTGTATATTCTGGATGTTAAACCCCTGTCAGATGTGTCACTGGTGAAGATTTTTTCCCATTCTGTGGGTTTTCCCTTCACTTTTTTGATTGTTTCTTTTGCTGTACAGAAGCTTTTTAGTTTAATGAGGTCCCACTTGTTGATTGCTGACCTTAATTCCTGAGCAACTGCTGTCTGATTTAGACAATCCTTTCTGGGGCTGGAGAGATGGCTCAGCAGTTAAGAACGCTGGTTGTTCTTGCAGAAGACCCAGGTTCCAAATCCCAGCACCCACATGACAGATAACAACTGTCCTTAACTCCAGTTCCAGGGAATCCAACAGCCTCTTCTGACCTCCGCGGGCATTGCACGACATGAGTGCACTTACCCCCATGCAGGCAATACACAGATACACATAAAATAAAAATAACAAATAAAATTTTTTTTAAAAGTTAGAAAATCTTTCCTACACCTGTATCTTGTAAGTTACTGCCAGTATTTTTTTCTAATTGCTTCAAGGTTTCCAGTTTCACATTGAGGTCTTTGATCCATTTGGAGTTGACTTTTGTGCAAAATAAGGATCTAGTTTCATCCTTCTGCAGCTGGAGAACCAGATTTGCCAGCACCATTTGTTGAACATGCTGTCTTTTCTCCATTGTGTGTTCTTGGCACCTTTGTCAAATATCAGGGGGCTGAAATTGCGTGTACTTGGGTTTGGATCTTCAATGATGTTCCATTGATCAATGTGTCTATTTTTGTGCCAGTACCATGCTGTTTTTATGACTATAGCTCTGTAGTATACTTTGAGATCTGGTATAGTAATTCCCCCAGAATTGCTCTTTGTGATCAGGGTTGCTTTGGCTATCCAGGGTCTTTTGTGCTTCCATATGACCTTAAGGATGGTTTTTTTCTAATTCTATGAAGTATGTCATGGGGATTTTGATAGGGATTGCATTGAATGTATATATTGCTTTTGGTAGGATGGTCATTTTCACAGTTATTAATTCACTTAATCCATGAGCATAGGAGGTCCTTTCATCTTCTGGTGTCTTCCTCAATCTGTTTCTTTAAAGATTTAAAATTTTCATTGTAGAGATCTTTGGTGTCTTTGATCAGATTTATTCCAAGATATTTTATTTATTTATTTTTTTTGAAGCAATTGTGAATGGGAACATTTCCTTGTATTCTTTCTACAATTGCTTGTTGGTGGTATATAAAAAGGCTACTGATTTTTGTAGATTGATTTTATAACCTGCCACTATACTGAAAGTGTTGATCAGTTCTAGGACTTTTCTCGGGAAACTTTTGGGATCTCTTAGTAATAGTATCATATCATCTGCAAAAAGTGATAGTTTGACGTCTTCTTTTCCAATTAGTACTCCTTTAATTTCCTTCTCCTGTCTTACTGCTCTAGCAAGAGTTTCAAGCACTATGTTGAAAAGGAGTGGAGAGAGTGGACATCCTTGTCTGCTTCCTGATTTTAATGGGAATGCTTCCAGTTTTTCTCTATTTACAATGATGTTGGCTGTGGGTTTGTTGTATATAGCTTTAATTATGTTGAGGTATCTTCCCTCCAGTACAGTTCCCTCAAGGACTTTGAACATAAATCCATGCTGAATTTTGTCAAAAGCCTTTTCTGCATCTTTTGAGATGACAATGTGATTTTTGTTTTTGAGTCCATTTGTATGATTAATGACATTTATTGACTTGTGTATACTGAACCATCCCTGCGTCTCTGGGATAAAGCGTACTTGAGCATGTTGAATGATCTTTTTGATATGTGTCTGTATGCAGTTTGCAAGTTTATTTATTTATTTATTTTTGGTCTTTTTGAGACAGGGTCTCTCTGTAGCCCCAGCTGGCCTGGAACTCACTATGTAGACCAGGCTGGCCTTGAACTCACAGGGATCCACCTGCCTCTGCCTCTGCAGTGCTGGGATCAAAGGCGTGCGCCACCACACCTGGCAGTTTTGCGAGTATTTTGTTGAGGATTTTTGCATCTATGTTCATCAAGGATAGGGGTCTATAGTTTTCTTTTTTGGTTGTGTCTTTACCCGGTTTGGGTATTAGAGTGATGCTGGCTTCATAGAAGGAATTTGTTGGGAGTTCTCTGTTTCTATCATTTTGAATAATTTAAGTAGCATTGGTTGGAGGTCTTCTTTAAATGTCTGGTAGAATTCTGCTGTAAATCCACCTGGGCCTGGGCGTTTTTTAGTTGGGAGACTTTGTATTACTGTTTCAATTTCCTTATATGTTACAGGTCTGTTTAAACTTTTGATCTTTCTTGGCTTAACTTTGGTGGTTTCCGTGATTTCAGATATCCATCCATTTCTTTTAGTTTTTTAGATTTAGTAGTGTATATATTTTTAAAATATTTTATTTATGGTTATTATTATTATTATTATTTTTTTGTCTTTTTGAGACAGTGTCTCCCTGTAGCCCCAGCTGTCCTGGAACTCACTATGTAGATCAGACTGGCCTTGAACTCACAGAGATCTGCCTGCCTCTGCCTCCTGAGTGCTGGGACTACAGGCGTGTACCACCACTCCTGGCTTGTGATTATTATTTTATGTGTATGAGTGTATTGCCTGCATGCATGTGAGTGTACCAGTGTCATGTAGTGCTACGGAGGTCAGAAGACTGCCTTGGATTTCCCTGGAGTTAAGGACAGTTCATTGCTGCCTTGTGGGTGCTGGGAATCGAATCCAGGTCCTCTGCAAGAGCAATCAGTGCTCTTAACCGCTGAGCCATCTCTCCAGCCCCATGTATAGGTTTTTAAAATATTCCCTAATAATGGTCTGGATATTTTGGGTGTCTGTTGTGATGTTTCTCCTTTCATCTCTATTTTTGTTGATTTAGAGATGCTCTTTCTTTTGGTTAAGGATTAAGGGTCAGTCAATCTTGGTTCTTTTTAAAGAACCAGCTCTTGGATTCATTGATTCTTTGTATTGTTTTCTTTGTTTCTTTTTCATTTATTTCTTCTCTGATTTGTGTTATTTCTTTTTGTCTGCTGGGTTTGGGTTTCATTTGTTGTTGGTTTTCAAGTGTCTTGAGTTGCAGTGTTTGGTCATTTATTTGTGTTCTTTCTAATTTTTTAATGTAGGCACTTAGAGTTATAAACTTCCCTCTTAGGACTGCTTTTAAAGTGTCCCAGAGGTTGTGTTGTGTTGTATTTTCCTTTTTGTTGAATTCCGGGAATTCTTTTCTTTCTTTGTTAATTTTTCCTTTGACCCACTCATTGTTTAGGTGTGTGTTGTTCAATCGCCACGAATTCATGTAGTGACTAGGGCTGTGTCCAATGTTGATACTTTATTGTATTGTGGTCCGATAGAATGCATGGAATTATTTCAATATTTTTGTATTTATTGAGGTTTGTTTTGTGGCCCAGTATGTGGTCAGTTTTTGAAAAAGTTCCATGGGGTGCTGAGTAGAAAGTGTATTCTTTGGTGCTTGGGTGGAATATTTGAAAGGTGTCTGTTAGGTCTATTTGATGTATAGTATCATTTAATTTTGATATCTCTCTGTTTATTCTTTGTCCAACTGACCTGTCTAATGGAGACAGTGGGGTACTGAAGTTCCGTACTATTACTGAGTTGGGATTAATCTGTGTCCTAAAGTCCTGTAGAGGTGGTTTTATGAATTGGGGTGCACCAGAGTTTGGTGCATATATGTTAAGCATTGTAATATCTTCTTGGTTAACTGTTCCTTTGATCAGAAAGAAGTGACCCTCCTTAACTCTTCTGATTAGTTTTACTTATATTTTGTCGGATGTTAGAATTGCAACCCCTGCTTTGTTTTTTTTAGTGCCATTTGCTTAGAATATTCTTTTCCATCGTTTTACCTTAAGGTAGTGCCTGTCCTTGAAGGTGACATGGGTTTCTTGCAGACAGCAAAGAGATGGGTTTTGTTTCTTAATCCATTCACTTAGCCTGTGTCTTTTGACTGGGGAGTTCAGTCCATTGATATTTAAGATTATTGTTGAATGATGTGTATTGGTTGCTGTCATTTTGATTGCTGTTTGTGTTTTCTGTCTAATTTTGTGTTTCCTTGGTTATACCTTTATTTCTTTTCTTTCATTGCCCCTGGGGTTTAGTTGTTTCTCTCTCCACTCTCTGTATTGCTTCAAGTAGTCCTTGAGGGGCTGGTTTTATGGACATGTATTTTTTTAGGCTCTTTATGTCATAGAAGATTTTTCTTTCCCCATCAACTATAATAGACATTTTTGCTTGGTAAAGTATTCAGGGCTGGCATCTCTTGTAATGTAGAAGTGGAAATACCTTGGTCCAGTCTCTCCTGTCTTTCATAGTTCTTATTGATGTCAACTGTAATTCTGAAGGGCTTTCCTTTGTATGTGATTTTTTTTTTTCTTTTGCTGCTTTTAGTATTCTCTCTTGTGTACATTTAGTGTTTTTACTGTGATATGTCGTGGGGAGTTTCTTTTCTGATCCTGTCTATTTGGTGTTCTATGTGCTTGTATTTGTATTGGAATGTCTTTCCTTAATTTTGCGAAATTGTCTTCTACAATCCTGTTTAAGATCTGGTCAAGACCATTAACCTGAAATTCTTCTCCGTCCTCTATTTGTATCATCTGCAGATTTGGTCTTTTCATGGTGTCCCACATCTCTTGCATTTCCCATTTCTGTGTTTTTAAAATTTTTCCACAATTTTTGCTTGAGTGGTCCAATTCTTCAACTTTATCCTCCTGTGTTGATATTCTGTTTTCCATTTCATTCATTCTAGAGGTGAGGCTTTCCCCTGTTGTTTCAAGTTGGCTTATTGCGTTTTGCACTTCCTTCTCCATTTCTGCCTGAGTTTTCTTCAATGTTTCTATCTCTTTTGTGAATTCATTCTGGTTTATCCCTATTTTTTTTAGTTCTTTGATTTGTTTACTGGAATTTGGTGGGGACAGTGTTTTGGCTTTCCATTTTATTATTCTTTTGTTGTGATTTTTGCATGTGAATTTCTCTTATTCGTGATTCTGAAATGCAAATTAAGTTGAAGTATGCTTCTGTCTGTATTATCGGGGTACTTAGATTCTTTCATTTGGAGGGAACTGATGGCTTCAGAGTAGCTTCAGGAGTACCCACAGAAGTCCAGTTCAGGTTCCAGTCATGTACACTCAGGCTTCCTTCACGTGGAGGCAGAATCTGGGCACTCTCAGGCAGTCCTCTGTGTACCTAGCCCCTATTGCAGAGGGAGATCAGAGGGAGGCCAGAACTCGTCACTCTCTGGTGGCCTGCTGAGATCAGAGCTGCTATATCAATGGAGGTTGAAACCCACCCTCTCAGGCTATCTGCTAGGATCTCAGCCTTAGCCTACTATAGCCAGATCTGCCCTGGGGCCTTGAGAGGGGCCTCAGAAAATCCCAGGTTAGGGGCTGGGTATGGTGCAATAGGGGAAGCTCACCAGCATGTGGAGGTAGGATCTGGGGGCTCTTAGGCAGTCCCTTGAATTCACAGGCCCTCTGCCAGAGGGAGGCAAGAGGGAGGCCAGAACTTGGCATGCTCTGCTGATCTCACTTGCTGAATTCTTAAAGCTGTAGTTTGTAAACTTTTTTTGTAATGCCTCTTTTTTTTCCTTCTAAGCTACCCTACTTGTTGGTTCCTTAGTGGGTTTCGTGTGGTAATTGTTATAAATACTTGTGTGTTATCCTGTGTGATGGGAACGGCATGTGTGGGAGCAGAGGACAACCTTGAGTGTCATCCTCGGTAATACCATCCACTTCTTTTGAGACAGAGTCCTTTATTGGCCTGGAGATCACCAGTTAGGCTCAACTTGCTGGCCAGGGGCACCTAGGGATCTTCCTGTCTCCACCTGCCCAGCTGTGGGATTACAAACTTCTGCTACCACAGTCTGGCATTTATGTTGGTTCTAGGGATTGAATTGAGTTCCTTATGCTTGCAAGGCAAGCATGTTACCCTCTGAACTCTCTGCATCTTTTTATTCCCGCATCAATAGATAACAGATTTGTAAAGATGTAAAATCATTGACAGACATTTTCTTGAATGCAAGGAACTCCTCAGGTCTGTGGAGGTGACTTCTGTGATGGAACAGTTTTCAGACCTTAACTAGGCTTGCTTTCAGCCTGGCCATCAGCCTGCATTGAAAGCTTCAGGACTGTTTATGTCTTAGTTAAACATGCTTCTTGCCTGGGTATATGTATGACTTTAAAAATTCTCTAGTGTTCTTCCTGGATTTCATGTGTTAGTTTCCCAGAACGTCCTCAAAGCTCCCTTTTGGCCAATCACTGGGCTATCATATATCTCTACCCTTCATTCATAACTTTTTGCCCTGGGCTTCTGTGGGTCTGTTGTTATCCTGTAGTTTGTAGGAATAATGCTTGCTGTTTTTCCCACTTGAGCTCTGAGGGACAAAACAGAAAGGAGTGCTTTCATCACTACCTCACATCTTCCCATTACCTCCCCCCCCCCCCAGTCTCTAGCATAGATGTACACAGTAATTTACAGTCAAGCCAACTTTGCTTCTAATGGTTACAGGAAAGTAACTGATTCAAGAACAAGACCACTACGGCACAGAGAGAAAATGGGAGAAGAGTCAGTGGGAAATGCTTTAATACTTGTCATTTTAAAGATGTATTTTTCTTGTTTATTTTGATTGCTGAAAACCTTTGTTTTCAAGAGCTGCAACAGTCTTCTGATCGCTTTTTTGAAAAATTGTGTCTATTTGCGTGGGTGGGTGGCACTGTAGAAGGTTGAGGACAAGGTGTAGGTTTTGCTTCTCTCCACCATGTAGGTCCCAGGGACTGAATTCCTGTCATCAGGTCTGTTACAGGCTAATTAATTAATTAATTAATTAATTAAATTAAGCTGCTACTCTGGAATGAAAGAGCTTGGAGTTTTCTAGTCTAGTATTTTGCTGTTTTGAACTTTTTTTTTCTTCAAAAATTTTTATTCAAGAATTTCATATAGTGTGTTTTGATCATATTCAATCTCCTTCCACCCTCTCTTCCCACCTTACTTCTCCCATAACCCAACTTCATGTCCTCTACTAATCATCCTAAGTGAGTTAACCCAGACCTAGAAAGACAAAAGTTACATGTTCTCTCTTATGAGTAGGTGCTATCTTTGAATCTTTAGATAGATGTATTTCAATCAGAAAACTAATAGATGCAGTGGGGTGTGGTTCATAGGAGAGATAGAATTAGTTTTGGCTTTTAATAAGACCTTGTCCAGGTATTTGCACATTTCATGTCGTTTTTGCATTGGTTGAGCAGCCTAGTGCTCTCATTTCATTAACTCAAGAATCTTGAATCAAGAACCTTGAAGAATCTTTGTAGAGCTTTTACCTCAGCATCTAAACTCTCCAGTGAACAAACAACTTTAATTTTTTTGCTAAAATTTCTATGATCTTTAATACTTGGTCATCTCAGGCCTTTTTGCTAGACTGTACACAAATGATCCCAGACTGGTGAATGTTCAGCTCTTTCCCCAAAGGGTCATTGTGCCGGTTTACCTTTAATATCATCTACTATATTTTATTGTCTGCAAACTCTATGTGACTGAGTTTCAAAGATATCACTATCCTCTGTGTAGGCAGGGATATACTTGTGGGCAATGATAAAAAACTGGCTCTCTGGCAAAAGGAAATCCCAATCCCTTATTTATGGCCTGTGGTTCTGGTTTTATATAACCATCCTATCCATGACTGACACTGTTCATCTTGGAGCTGGAAAGGGACATTAGCGACTTTTGTCAGTTGGCTTCAATACTCCAGTACAATTAGGGAACACTTATTATTATTTACTTAATTTTTAAATATTTTACTGTTTTTATGTCTATTCATGTATTGCCTGCATGTGTGTAAGTATACCCATGTCGTGAAGTGTCTGCGGAGCTCAGAAGAGGCGGTCGGATCCCCTGGAACTGGTGTTACAGACAATTGTTAGCTGCCATGTGGGTGGTAGGAATCAAACCTGGGTCCTCTGCAGAGCAATCCATGCTCTTAACCCCTGAGCTATCTCTCCAGCATCTGGGAGCACTTACTAAATAAGTAGTCTGTTGTGCTTTGTAGGTGAGTTGCAGAATTCATATCATATAGCAGTCCACATGAATTGATCCCTCTTTCTCTCTTTAAAAACTCCCCCTCCCTCCCTCCTTTCTGTCTCTCTCTCTCCCCCTCCTTTCTAGATATGTACCGTAGTCTTCTGTACACTTTTGCATATGTCATACCTATGTTATAAGTGATCTCTGCCAAGTCTGTTTTCTTACTGTGATGAAATATCTGAAGGTGGGTACCTATAAAGGAAAAAAAATTACTTACCTCACATATTGTGCTAGCTCTGGTTAGGGCCATATTACCTCATGTGGATGATACTGTAGTGTCAGGAGCGTAGTGGAGAGATCACATTGTAAAGTAGGAAACCAAAAAGAGAGGGAAGGAGCCAGGCTTGCTCTTTTAATAACTCATTTCAGGAAATGAGATTCCTAGGGTAGACCCCTAATGACCTAAAGACCTTCTCCTACTGGGCCCCATCTCCTAAAATTTTCCTTCATCTTCTATATTACTATGATAGGGACTAAGCTTCCTAATACCTGAACCCCTGGGGGACAAGCACATCCAACCATTAACCTTCTTATTTGAATGATTCTTTGACAGAGCTAGGATATTTTTCTGATTTTAGAATTGTTTGATGACCTTTGGTGGTGCAGTTTCTAACTAAGCCCAACACAATCTTGCTTATAGTTCTGGAAAAGACTGTATTGACATTTACATTGACAGCTTTTGATTCTCTGCTGCTGTCTTCTTAATCTGCTGAAGTGCAGTCATTGCTTTCTGCTCATGGCTTCCCATCTTCCTTCATATGTCAACAGTAAAGATACTTCTTAAATTATTTGAATACTAAAGTCATGATGTCCTTACCTCTGGGCCTAGAGGAGGATGATGATACTTTTTAAGCCCTTTGTTGATTACTTTTCCTTTTGGCCCTATTCAAATTCAGATTTCTTTATTCTGTCTTAAGGAACAGGCTTAGTAGTATTCTTAGGTATAAGGTACATCTTTGCCAAAACCCACATAGCTCTATCTACTAGACTCTGATCATCTTGTCAAGGGAGAGATTAGTAAGGAATACTAAATATTTTTCAAAGATTATAGATATTCCTAGTATCTCTTGCTTAAATCATTCCTAAGCATTTCACAAATTGGATACACAGTGAGTGTATTGCTTGTGTGTATTTAAGTGCACCTGTGTTGTGCAATGCCAATGGAGGTCAGAAGAGGGTATCAGATTCCCCTGGAACTGGAGTTATGGGCAGTTGTTAGTTGCCATGTAGGTGCTGGGAATTAAACCCCAGTCCTCTGCAAGAGCAGCAGCCAGTGCTCTTAAGGTTATGCTGAGCAATCTCTCCAGCCCCTGTAATTCAGTTTTTAATTAGCCAATTTTTATCTCATTTAGGTGCTATAGTTTGGATCTGGCATGCCTTCCAAAGTCCTGTGTGTTCCCCAGCACACAGCACTGAGAAGTGCTGGAATCTTTTGAGAGGTGGGGCCTAATGGATTTTTTTTTTTTTGTAGTCCATGAGGGCACTCCCTTGAAGGTGACATAAAGAGAGGTTTATTTGGGGCCTAATTAGAGCAGCACATCATAGCTGAAGTGCTTGTCTTTCAGGAATGTTGTAAGCCAGGAAGGAGAAAGGGAATGTTGGTAGGAAAAGGTACAATAAGAGCTATTCTAATGAGGTTTCAGGTTAAAATGAGGAAGAAACTTTGGAAAATGGAGTAAAGACCGTCCTTACCATTCAGAAAGAAGTTGCTAAAATGCCTCCCTAATGTAAGACCCTGTGCTTGATCTTCAGCCCTGAAAACAAACAAAGCACAAAAATCAGTTTGGTGAAATTGTGTCTGTGCCCTTAGATTTTATGGACTGCAGAACTCCAGCAATTGTCAGGGTATCTGGTGGAAGAAACATTTAAGTAGCAGAGTATTAAGGCAGCTTCATGACTGCAAGAGGAAAGTGACTCAGAGATTAAGTCATAATTAAAAGAGAAGCCCATTGGAAAGGTTCCCTAACATTGAATCTGTTACCAGGGAATCAGGGTTCCTTTGTGGGTTCTGGTCTCCTGTGGTCACTGCCAGCGGCGGCAGCTCCTCCGCCTGCTCTGGGTTGAGGCCGCTCTTCTGCTCACCGGGTGCTGCCTTCTGGCGTCTCTGCTTCTGCCCAGTTCCGGACCCCAGGGCTGGTGAGGAGATTGTGTCAGTGGATCTGCATTCAGACACAGGAGACCAGATTCAGTGACACAGATCTGTTTATTGCAGGAAGGCACAAGCTTATATAGGGGTAGTGGTCCAATCACAGCACAGCAAGTAGGATACCTTATTAGCATAACAGGCTTAGCGTCCTATTAGCATAACAGACTTAATGTCTTATCACAGAATAGCAGGTAGGATATTGTGTCAGTGGATCTGCATTCAGACACAGGAGACCAGATTCAGTGACACAGATCTGTTTATTGCAGGAAGGCACAAGCTTATATAGGGGTAGTGGTCCAATCACAGCACAGCAAGTAGGATACCTTATTAGCATAACAGGCTTAGCGTCCTATTAGCATAACAGACTTAATGTCTTATCACAGAATAGCAGGTAGGATGCCTTCTGACTGTTGCAATATCTAAGTGTTGCAATTTTGGATTCCACAGGTGGGGATTAGGGAGTGGTGAGCTCTAGGCATCAGTCTCATGATCTGCCAATGGGAGCACATGTCACAAGGTGTTCCTTGTGGCTCCAGCGGTAGGGCCATTGCCTCCGGCCTGCTGTATGGCTGTCATTAAGACTTTCACCCTAGGCTCAAGCCTGTCACCCACAGTCTCCTTGATAACGACTCAGGGGGAAGCTCAGAGACTATTTTAAAAACCACAGGACAAGTAGACTGTAAATCCTAGCAGCTACTGGGAGGAAGGAGGTGGAGAAGAAAGTCATGCCTGCTGAATTACTGTCCAAGAAAGCAGGTTCAGTGATAGGAGTTGACAAGAGTTGTAGGGGGGCAGGTCTTCAGAGACAGAATGATAATGTCCAGAGGGTCAGGGCAAGCATGCTTAAGATTTTGGCCTGTATCAGATGAAGTAGAAAGAGGGGAAAGGAAAGGTTATGCTTTTTAAGTTAGAATTCAGGCTTAGCAGTGAAGGTCTGTAAGCAGCTGCCTCAAGGAGGATGTAAAAGTACATTGTCTCATTAAAGTCATAATTATTCCTCCCATCTCTTTAGCATGTCTGTATGAATCAGCCTTTTTGAGGAGTGGCCCCAGGCCAAGTGATTGACAGACCAAGTTGGATTAGCTCTTAAGGGAAGTAACAATAATATCTCTGTAGTCTTATGTTTTGATTAACTTAAAATGTCATATGTAGACCAGAGGTAGAACATGAATTTCATTCTTGATCAGGGAATAGCTTTCCCTTACTAGGACTCTAGGAAGCCTCCCTGTTACGTCTTCTGTTTTATATAGTAATTTAAAGCTTAAGGAGGGGCAACTATGATGCTTACCTTTCTTAAAGTTGGTGTTACCAGGGAAACAGGAGGTGAAGTTCAAAGCTGATTGTGAGGGAGGTATCCATCTTCAGTGCCCACCAAGCCTGCTAATACCTGTGTGTAGCTATCTAACAAAAATACTATATGAAGTGGTAGTGAAGATGTGGCTTTCCTAAAACTTTCATAGATGACTATAGGTATATAAGATGGAAGCAGTGTTTATGATGGCATAGGACCTTGTCTGACAATAATGATTTCAAAATTTAAGCTTAAAGTGGCACTCTGACAAAAAAGGAAGTAATTGGGAAGTTCCTTACAAAGTTATTATGATCTAACAATTCTTCCTTGAATATTTAGCTAAGAGAACTAAGAACAAGCTCCTACATAACATTTATTACTTCTTTATTCATTGTAGCCCCAAACTGGAAACAAACCAAATTCTTTTTTAGCAGGTGAGTATACAGATTGTGGTATATATACATAAGACAGAGCAATACAATTGACCCATCAGAAGGAACAGATTACTATTTTAACAGCAGTATGAATGAATATCAAAAAACCCTCATGCTGCATGGAATAATTGAGCTACAAAAGAACATTGTCAGGGGCTCTTTGTAGTGGGAGAGCTACTCTGCTAGGTGACAGCTAGGGACTTAGAAAAATAAGCAAAAATTAATTAATGTCAAGAATTTACTTTAGTGTTAAGAGCAAGAGGATAAACTGGAGAAACCTGATGTTCCATTTCTCCCTTGGAACGATGATTTTGGATCAGCTCATCTTATAGCTGAGGGTACCCCCTCAAAAAAAAGAAGTGAGAGTAGACAAGAGAAGGGAAGAAGTGCTTAGACTAGAAGACTACATTGAAGGTCATATGGGGTGGGAGTAGGGTAGAGTAAAGCGGGGATGAGAGGTGGAGTTCTGCAAGGTGCATCCCCTCCTGCTCACTCAAACCCTAATCCAGGTTAAAGAGGTTAAAGAGATCTACGTAGTGAGGAAGGATTTAGCCAAAGCTCCAGATAGATGGCCCCAGATAAAAATGTACTCTGGGGAGGGCTACAACCATATATGAGCAGAAACCCTGCTCCCACAGCATCAGCTCCTGCTGACCCAGCAAGCTAGGCTACAGCATCCATCCCAGTACAAGAAAAGATACATGTAATGGTGAAATGCAGAGAAAGATTTGACCAGTGTACTGGGAAGAAGAGCAAATAAAGGGCTTCTGTCCTTTAATCCTTGAAATGATATCAGCATCTTTCATGTCTCTTCTGTTTTGTATTTTCCGTCTCTACTACTTTGTGCTGTGTTTTAGAAAATCTATTCAGTTTTGCTTTCAAATCATTACTTCTTGGTCCATTGTCCTCTAAGTCTAATCTTAACTTAATTATTGAATTTCAGTTTCAATGAACATTTCTCATCTATATGATTTATACTTTTTTTTTAACTTATTCAATTATTTTTATGTTTATGAGTGTTTTGCCTGCATGTATTAAGTGTACCATGTGCATGCAATGTGGGTAAAGGCCAGAAAAGGCATTGAATCCCTTGGAACTGGAGTTATAGATGATGGTTAGTGGGTGCTGGGAACTGAACCCAGGTCCTTGGCTAGAGCAGCTAGTGCTCTTCACTGCTGAGCTATCTTTCCACCCCCTCTGTGGCCCAAATTCTCTCTGGGTCTCCTGTTTACAATCAGACAAACCATATAATATATATATATATATATTTTTTTTTGTATTTTTTTTTAATCATTATTTTTTT
>NW_008338112.1:342759-345021 GCF_000622305.1 Nannospalax galili
GGCGCGGTGAGCTGCACTATAGACTTACCCCAAGAGGCCTGAGGATAGTAGTGCAGGCTAGGAGAGTTAGCCGGTGGTGCAGGCCCAGGGAAGCAGAGAGAGGTGAGGGAGGAGCCAGGACCAGAAGTGGTGCTCCCGGAGCCCAAGAAAGGGACTGGGTTGCTCTGGGTGAGAAGGGTCAGGAAGCAGTATTGGTTCCCCAGGTGTCTGGGGCCCCCCATATAATATATTTTATGTGAGTTTATTAACTTACAAAGGAATGGGTACCCAGTGCCTTGCCCCACGTCACCACCATGCAGAGCCCACCTTATCAGACCATGCCACACCCCTAGCCCCACATTCGCTCATGCCAGTGATCTTGCCCCAGGTCCATAGGGAGTCAGTCCATTCTGTCTTTGAGTTGCTGTGCTGGCTGCGAGTTTCCTACACCACCAGGCTCTACTGTGGCCCCTGGCTTCCATCTCAAGATGGCTCCCAGTTTCCCTTCCTACTTCCTTCTCATGTCAGGCCCCACCCACTGGAGGAACCAGCCAATCCGGAGATACCCTCTAATTTTTCAGCAAAAATTGTACATGTTATTTACTCTGAATTCAGTCTTTCTTAAACGAATTTTATTACCTTAATCTCTTTGGCTGGTTAAATTTTATGCATATTCTGAAAGCCAAATTCAGATTGTTTTATTAGTTCTTGTTGTTCAAACATTAATCCCAACTTCTCTTTTTTTTATAATTAATAGCTCCTTTATTTTATATTTTGCAATTTTATTACACTTATCTGTTTGTTGAGGGTGGGGACCTGCTGAGCCATCTCGATGGCTCACTCTCTGTTTATATTAGATTCTTTCGTGTATTTCACTCTGTAGCCTTGGCTGGTGTGGTACTCAGTATATGTAACCCAGGCTGGCCTCAAACACATGACAGTTCTGTCACAGACCTCTTAGTGCTGGGATTACGACAAGAGTCACCCTACCTAGTTTTTAAAATTATTTTAAACATTTTTTTCTATGAACCTATTTTTGAATAAGTGTAGAAGTGTGTAATTCATGACTTAAAAAAAAAACTTTTGGCTATACCATGTGATTCTAAGGCTGCTAACCATGTTTATATCAGCTGATTGGCTTCAGAATGAGAATTAGGTTCCCTGCTGTATCATGAAAAAATCTTTTGGTTTTGATCTTTGGTAGTTAATTTTTAAATTTTTTTAAATAACTACATGATTAGAAGAAGCATTTCACTACAGCTTTAACATATTCAGTAACACACTCCAGAGCAGGAGTACATCTTTCACAAGTGGCTGCAAGTTTGTAGGTTCACAGTTGAATTAATACAGTTATATATTATTGAACTCAGTATAAGCCCTGTAAGACATAAAATTGGATGAGTTTTTAACCTTTAAAAAGATCTCCATTTCATTTTAAAATATATTGTTCCTTGCAGAAAGACTCATTGTTTTTGCTGCTGACACTGAGATGTTGGTGCATGCATCTCTAATCTGCATGTATCTGATTATTACTAGTCATAATTGGTTGCACTTGGATCCTTGGTGCCTGTGTATATCTATAAAGTCATCAGGTAGATTTCAGTTATAATGTTTATCACCCTTACTATTTAACATGATGTAAATTTCCATGCTTCCTCCTCAAATATAATGCATTTTAAAATTTTGTTGATTTTTTTTGTGTGTGTATATCACACAGAACATCCCAAACCATCTCATTCGACTATACACCCACTTCCCAGATGGCACCCTCCCATAGCCTCCCTCCCCCTACTAGAGCCCTTATACTCTGATATCCTTATGATGAACTTGGCAGATGCTGTGTTTCTGGTCAAGATGTGATACAGGTGGTTAGAGATACCTGCTATGTAAAGAAGAGGAGATTGCCTAATTAACCTTTTTGTTCTTAATATTCTCATGGACAGTTTGACTTCAGTACCACTCACTACCTGTTATGCCTTGATTTTGAAATGTGAGATCTTTTCCTTCCCTTTTAACTTACTTATATTTTAAGATATATATTAAGTCTGGGTGTGGTGTCACATATCTTTAATCCCAGCACTCGGGAGGCAGAGTTGGATGGATTTCTGTGAGATTGAGGCCAGCCTAGTCTCCATGTCCAGTTCTAGGTCATTGTGGCTATAGGGAGACCCTGTCTCAAAAAGACAAAAACAAAACAAAACAAAAACATTAAAATATTTTAGTATTTTAAAGCTTGGAATAATAACTATCAGGGTACATCCTATCAAGTGTCTAATTAGTTCA
>NW_008338112.1:345481-346180 GCF_000622305.1 Nannospalax galili
GGTGCTGTTGTGTGGCCTCTAGTAGCCAGTGAGGAAAGGCTTGTTAAGGTGGCAGATTGTACCTCCCTCGTTTACATAGATACTAGATCACTAGGAACAGCCTAGCATTTTTTTTCTTAATTTCAGGAAATTGTTAAATCTAAGATAGAAATTCCAAAATGTTTAAGTAGACTATTTATCATTCAACTAGAAACCTTTTCATTCAGTTTCAAGTATGCTAAGATGAAATCTGTAGGCTTTTCTTTTTAATGCAGTGTGATATGAAATTCTGGGGTTTTTTTTGAGATAGGGTCTCCCTGTAGGCTAAGCTGGCCTAGAATTCACTATGTAGCCCAGGCTGGCCTTGAACTCACAGAGATCTGCCTGCCTCTGCCTGCCAAGTGCTGGGATTAAAGGCATGCACCACTATGCCTGGATTATGTGGGGTTTTTAATGTATATGTTAAGATCTCGGGCAGATATTTACTATATATTGTGTGCATATATATGTCATATATGAAATATTATGGGGCTTTGATAATATTCTACTATAAAAGGAAATACTCAAAGATGATAAAATGGAATATTCACTATTGGTTCTAAAAAGAATTGTGTTATGATTTTGCTAGAAAGTAAATCCTAGGTATATTCTTTTATAATATATATATATATAATTAACTTTGTGTGTGTGTGTGTGTGTGTGTGCGTGTGTCTGAGTCAA
>NW_008338112.1:346345-353259 GCF_000622305.1 Nannospalax galili
TGTGTGTGTGTGTGTGTGTTTGTGTGTGTGTTTTGAGACAGGATCTCTCTGTTGCCCCAGATGGTCTGGAACTGGCTATTGAGACCAGGCTGGCCTCACTCTCACAGAGATCCACCCACCTCTGTTTCCTGAGTGCTGGGATTAAAGGTGTGTGCTACTATGCCTGGCTTTATATTTAACTTTTTCTTGTGGAAGATTGGAGACTTACAGAGAAATAGAGAGCATCCATCTACTCATTACCCTTCGCCAGCTTTTATCATACCTGGCTGTGTTGACTCAATCTGTTTTATTCCCATCTCCACATTTTGCCTGTCCTGTGAATCCTGCTCCTTCCTCCACTAACTCCCTTTCTGCTCAAGGATAATATGTACTCATGATAAATCCATCAGAGGCACAATAATGTTTGCTTGATTTTTGGAATAGTTTCCCTATCTATAACAAGACAAAATTTTTCTTACAGACTCAAAGCATAAAATATAGTTATTAGTACAAGCATTTTGTAGGAATGATTATGTTTCATAAATATACACATCATATATATTCAGTTTTATTGAATGTTTTAACATTCTTTTTTAAAGTGGAAAATGTCTTTTTAAAAAAAATGTATTTATTTTATCTGTATTAGTGTATTGCCTACCTTTGGGTAAGCACACCTGTGTTGTGCAATGCCCATGAAGGTTAGAAGATGGTGTTGGATTCCCCTGGAACTGGAGTTATGGACAGTTATTAGCTGCCATGTGGGTGCTGGGAATCGAGCCCAGGTCCTCTGTAGGAACAGCCAGTGCTCTTAACTACTGAGCCACCTCTCCAGCCCTGGAAATTTTTTTTTTTTTTTTCAATATGAGAGGGCAGGGTCTGGAGAGTTGGGTCAGCGTTAAGAACACTGAGTGCTCTTGCAGAGGACCCAGATTCAGTTCCCAGCACCCACATGGCAGTTAACAACCACTTGAAACCACAGTTTCAGTAGAGCAGATGCCCTCTTCTGGCCTCTGTGGGCATTGTATAGCATTGGTAATGAAAAGCACTAATGAAAAGCACTTGCATACATGTAGGCAAAATACTCATAAATATAAAAAATAAAATAAAATAGGGGAAAGGGTCTAAATATAAAAATATATTGTATGAAATTTTCAAACATTTAATAAAAAAAGAAAAATAGCATATGTTCTACAGGCCTTGTGTGTGTGTGTGTGTGTGTGTGTGTGTGTGTGTGTGCGCGCGCGCATGTATGTGTAAAACAGAATACATGAAATTGGGTGGGTGTAGTGAGGAGGGATACAGATAGGGAAGGGTTCTAAATATGATAAAATATAGTGTATGAAATTTGCAAAACTTCAATATAGAAAATTCATATATATTGATTAACTTATTTAACACCTTGCTTGGAATGTTATACAACTGTATTGCTTAATTTTGTATGTAGTATTCTAAATTCAGTTGATTTTCCAGTTTGAGGTAGTTAAAAAATATATGTATGTATACATATACATGCACAGAGTTTTAATTGTGTACATCATGATCCTAAGAAGCTCCATAGATTGGTTAAAAAAAAGATATCACAGCTGTCCCTCTGACCACATTAGTATAGGCCTCAAACTATGGCTGTTAAACATCTAATAATGTTAGTTCCACCAGTCTGGTACTTTGAATTATCATGTGCTATGTGGATAAAGCTTGGGTAAAAAACCAAGTATTCTTAGATAAGCCTTGACTAGATATATATTTTGTTCCTTTAACTGACTGAACTATGACCACAGAAAATTTAAGATTATGTATATATTATTTTTGGGAGTCCCGTATTTTTATAGTAAGTCCATAGGATGTAACAAAAAATTCTTTTTATGTGGAAAGAATATAATTCATAGAGATCTTATCTTAGTAAAAGTACAGCCTGCTTGATCTTCATAACTCATTTATTTTGCTAAGTGAAATGTAATGAACTGTATTTGTTAATTACTTTATAAATGAAAAAGTAAATTTGAAATTAGAAGAAATTCAGGAAAATAAAGATTTAATAAAGTAAAAAAAGATATCACAACATTTACATATAATTTATAGTTGAAATTTCCTTGCTTCTTCAAAGGAAAACCCTTATAGTTTGGCTTCTTATTATTTTTTTCTTTTCATAATACATTTTTATCATGCATTATGTATGTAATGACTGTTTTAGGATCATATTTATGTATTTTTTGAGATAGGGTCTTCCTGTGGCCTCGGCTGGCCTAGAACTTGCTATGTACACCATACTGGCTTCCATCTCACAGAGTTCCACCTTACTCTGCTTCCTGAGTAAATGGAATAAAGGCAGTGTGTGCCACAGAGCTCAGCTAGGATCATACTTTTCTTCATACCTCTCACTAATGAAAAGATTTGTTACAGTGATTACAGAAATTGAGATTTGTAGTTTCTCAGAAAATGAATGCTAGTGGCTGTGACTGTTGATACTAAATAAGAAATTCAAGCTATAAGCCAAACCTTTATTTTAATAATTTAATTTTTTTAGTAATTGTATTCTATAACTTAGAAACTGTCTGTAACATTCAATTTCTAAGAGAAATTGCATAGTTTGCATGCATCATTGTTCATCAGGAATAAGTTGGTTCTGTATTCTTGGAAATTGCCTAGCTAAATTCTGTATGAATTATGAAACTTACTAAGTGTTCAAAACTCAATTTAATCAGTAGTAGTCAGCAAATACCTATTCTTATATATGTGCCTCTGTTAGTATCTCTCTTTGATAGTATATATGGTTAAACTACAGAAACTATTGAAAATTATTAAATAGATTTTTTCAGCTAAAGAAATCTATTATGATGTAGGATCAATTAAAGACTTTAGATGATTATTTTAACTTTATTTTAGAAGGGTTTTTCTGGTAGTTGTTTTATTTGAGTTCAAGTGGCTATTCTTAACAATTGTCATTAGAGAGTGATTTAACTTGCTCTAATACTTTCTTACCTTTGATGTGCCAAGAACTTTAGTTGGTTGTGTGGAAATATAAGCTTTTCTGTGCAGGAATATGCTATTGCATCAGAACTTGGCACCACATGAATCTTAAGAAAACAGGCTGTTTGTTCCCTGGAGAAACTATTCTATAAGCTGACTTTGTTTTTATGTTCTGTTCTGTGCTAGATTAAGTGATTTGGTTTAGTTTGGCTTAGGGCAAAACGTTTCAGGATATTTTATAGAGTCCTGGTATATGTTTAGCCTTCTGAAAATAATACTAGTTTTAGAGTTTTGCTTTTTTAAATCCAGTAGGATGTGCCATGCAACTTGCATTAAAGGCTATTTTAATATTCAAAATGGTATATATTGTTTTGCTCTACAAATTTTGAAAGTGTGAAGCACCATATATTTTTCATATATGTGAAACACCAAATATTTTTTTTCTTAATTTAATGAGCTTTCATGACTATTAGAGTTCTTCAGAGTGACAAGTAAATAGAGGGAGGGTGGGAGGTGGGAAGAAGGAGAGGGAGGGAAGGAAAGAGAATGAATATGAATCATTGACTGCTTGATTGAGTATAAAGCAATGGCTCATGCCATTATGGAGGCTGGCAGGTGTCAAGGTCTGCAGTCAGTTAGCTGGTAAGTGTGGAGAGCTGATGGTCTAGTTGTACTCGTAGTATGCAGGTCTGAGTTGTTTGTGGTGTAGTTCTCAGCTCGAAGACTAGCAGCCTTGAGCCCAAAAACAAAGGTGACACTTCAGTCTGAAGAGTGCCAGTCCAAGGGAGTCAGTCAGTTGTATACATTTGTAGTGGAGTCATTTTGCTTTGTTCAGACCTTCAACTGACTGCATGTTTCACTCACATGAGGGAGGGCAGTCCATTATGCCCAGGCTAGTGATTTCAAATATTAGTCTTGTCCATACACATCCTTAGGATATACCTAAATTATTGCTTGATCAAGCAGCAGAGCCAACCAGATTGACACATAAATTATCTATTACAATGACTTTAGTGATGGGAAATAGTCTTTTTTGGGGAGACAGAAATTTCATTCCTCCAAAGAGGAATTATGTGTATAGACAAATAGTCATAGTATAGAACATTTTCATTATAAATTTTTAAAACTTTATACTGCTAAATTCTGAGACTATGCAGAGTTCCTTATTGGATGAGGAAGTGTGGTTTAAAGAAACATTTGTGTCAGAAATGGTGACATATCTTAGTGGGCCTGGGTTCACAGCACTCTGGAGGCTAAAGGAGGAAAAGTGTGAGTTTTAAGCCATCCTGGTTTACATAGAGTTCAAGAAAAACCCACCTGAAGAAACCAAGAACTAGTATGTAGTTCAAAGGCAGGCTCTTGCCTAGCATGTGCAAGGCCCTAGGTTTGATTCTCAGCTCAAAAAAATACGTTTGGTCAACTCCCCCAAACTCTTGACACATATATTGGTTTATTTTGAGTTTTCTGTGTACTTAAACCAAGCATAATTATCAAAGGCTGATTAGGCAATATATTTTCAAGGTTTCAAGGCAGTCAGTAAAGATAACTTACTTTCTATTCATGTTGGCTCTCCCAGGTGGAATGTGATGCCCTGATGGTTTCCAGTTAAATAACAAAATTATTTATAAATATTTAATTTAAAAAATAAAATTAATACAAAACCTGGTAAAATAATATTATATGTACAGATATAAAATGAAAGATAGACATTTCTTTGAGTTTTCCAGTCTACCCATCCGAACTCCAAGACCTTTTCTTTAGACAGATTATTGGAAGTAATAATTTACTTCTAATTCATCTTTAAAAATATCATCTTAAAAATATGATTCTCTAAGCATATATGGAACTATGAGTGTAATTTAAAATTTTTATCCTTTTAAGTTTACCCGTTTTTTTGTGTCATAGTTTGACAAAGAATATATTACTGTTAAACCTATTTTTTATTTTTCTTTTGTATCTAACTCTTAGAATAGTGTCTGTTGCTTAACAAATATTTGTTAAAAGAATTTTCCATACATAGTATACATACTCTTGTGTTTGTGTCATAAATCTTACAGACTTAGCACTGTGTAGTAGTTGGGTCACAGTTTGATCAGTTCTTTATTGCTGGATATTTTGTTTGTTCCAGTTTCCAGCTGTCTTCTCTTCCTCTCCCTCTATCTGTTCATTAAATAATCAGATACTTAATTCATGTTTTCCAAGGATACAGAGATGGAGGAGAATATCAGGGTCTCTGTTTACATGTAACTTCCACATACAAAGTTGGCTGAGATATATCAAAACCTAAGAAGGAGAAACTATGTAAATCAGCTTTGTGAAGTTGGTAGTGTAGGTAATGCGAAGCAAGAAGAGTTTCTTCGTTAGATAGGATGGCTAGGCCACATCTTTCTAAATTGATGACTTAGCTTAGTCTGAATGATGAGAAAAACTGTTTAGAGATTGAGAGAAGATTCTAGGGCAGAAGAAATAGTAATTGTAGAAGTATGGAGGCAAGAATAAGTGAGGTGTATTTTAGGAGCCCAAGTCCAGTAGGCCTGGAGCATCAGTATTTGCTCTTACAAGTAATAATGACGTCTATGACTGTATCTGTACATAAGAAAATTTTGCGTATTTTGTAAATATTTGTGTTTTAGAACTGTGCGGTCAAATACCATGTGTATTTTCTATTTTTTAAATATTTAACGATTTATTTTTATTATTTTGTTATTATTTATTTATTTTTGTTTTTTTGAGACAGGGTCTCCCTCTAGCCCCAGCTGCCCTGCAACTTGCTATGTAGACCAAGCTGGCCTCAACTCAACAGTGATCCACCTGCCTCTTGCCTCTCAAGGGCTAGGATTAAAGGCATGTGCCATTATGCCTGGCTCTTATTAGATGTATGTGTTTGTGTGTGAGTGCCTGTGCTGGATAGCTCTAGTGTCAACTTGACACACCTGGGTTGAGGGAGCCTCAGTTGGGGAATTGCCTCTATTGGACTGGCCTGTGGCCATGCCTGAAGAACATCTTCTTGATGAATGATGTGGGAGGGCCCAGCCCACTGTGGGTGGTGCCACCCCTGGGCAGGTGGGCCTGTGTTTTATAAAAAAGCAGGCTGAGCAGGGGCCAGGGGAGCAAGCCAGTAAGCAGCATTCCTCCATGGCCTGTGCTCCAGCTCTTGCCTCCAGGTTCTTGCCCCAAGTTTCTACCTTGGGCTCCTGGATGAACTGTGACCCAGGAGATGTAAGCTAAATAAACCCTTTTCCTCCCCAAGTTGGTGGTGGTCAGAGTATTTTGTCTCAGCAATGAAGAAACAAACTAGGACAGTGCCCATGGAGGCCAGACGTATCAGATCTCCCTGGAACTGGAGTTACAGGCAGTTGTGAGTCTCCTGGCATGGGTGCTGGGAACTGAACTCTGGTCCTCTGCAAGAGCAATATGCACTTTTAACTGCTGAGTCAAGCTTCCAACCCTGAATTTTCTGGTTGTGATAGCTACGAGGCAGGGCCACTCGTATTCATTATTTCTTTCTCTTTGAATCTCCATTTGCTTTCCCAGCTTTGAGGAACTTTAGTTGCTAAAAGAAGTAGGCACATTGATTGAAAGAAATTCTTTTGAGGAGAGAATGTCTGGGGGCTTTGAGTATTTGAGAGAATTTTATGTAACAAAATGAAATGCTAAGATAAGCCATATGCTTACTGTGTATGTGTTACATTACATGGTAAGATCATTGCCTCTTGAAAATGTGGTGCTCTCCCTTGGCCATTTAATGAAACTATTTCCATGAAGAAACTATCAGCATTTATAAATCTGGGAAACACAAAATTTAATTGTAGTTGGATACAGTGTAATATTAAAAATGATTCCTAGTTTGATACTTGAATTTAACTTACATAAATCATGATTTTGTTAAGGGAATATTGCCTTTAAAATATGCTACCAACCAATGCCAGCCAAAAACCTTTGTGAAAATGTAGTTTTTATGAAGAAAG
>NW_008338112.1:353339-354209 GCF_000622305.1 Nannospalax galili
TCCCTCCCTCCCTCCTTTGTCTTTTTGAGACAAGGTCTCCCTGTAGCCCCAGCTGTCTTGGCACTCACTATGTAGACCAGGCTGGCCTGGATCTCAGAGAGATCTGCCTGCCTCTACCTCCCGAATGCTGGGACTAAAACCATGTGCCACCATGCCCCACTCAAATAAATTTTTAAAAATTCTAGGTGCTGTAACACTGGGGAGTGCAATACCATTTTTAAATGCTTCTCTATGAAAAGACGTTAATTTTAAAGGTCAAGTGTTAGAATCACTTGATTTCTTAGACAAATAAGTTTCAAACTGGTTAAAGAGCAGATTTTGTTTCGTGAGTGTTTTACTGCTGAGTAAACAAGGAGAGTCATCATGTGAGAGGGTAGAGATAGTTATGTTTTGTTTTGTTTTGTTTTTGAGACAGAGTCTCCCTGTAGCTCCAGCTGGCCTGAAACTCACTATGTGGACCGACCAGGTTGGCCTTGAGTTCACAGAGATCCTCCCAAGTGGTGGATTAAAGGCATACCACCAAGCTGGGCAAGATAGTTTTAAGCCACAGTTTTTTCAATGTATAATTTTTATTGAATTTTTGTGCATTTCAGACAATAAAACTTAATCATATTTAGACCCACTCCCCTATCTGCACCCCTGTAACATACCAACATAATTTCATGCACTCTTTCATTTCATTTATGTTAAGGCCCCTAGAGTCAAGTTTGTGTCCCCAGATGTCCTTCAGTGCGAGTTCATCCACTGGAGGTGTTCAGGAATTCAATCCACATTTTTTGATGGGTGAATGTAGGTAACTTTGTCAAGTATAATGAGATTCCCAAGTACTTACAAAGAGAATGGCATATATAGCTTGCTTGGTATATATAT
>NW_008338112.1:354379-414340 GCF_000622305.1 Nannospalax galili
ATAATTTTAGTTGGAAATTAATTTTATTTTGCTTCTTGAACTTGATGTAGATTACTAATAATTAAGCAGTTAACTTGTATTGTCGCTAGGTTTGCATTTTTGTTAGGAAGCTAAATATATATCATTGCCTACTATAGGATCATCCAACTAGCTTTAATATAAATACATATATTTTACTGAAAATAAGTTGTTAGTGTGAGGTCCTTAAGGACAATAATCAGTATTTTATTGCCTTAATCCTTTATCCTAAAAAGGATAAAAGAGTAAAATATGTTATATGTTTATAGAAATACACTCCTGTTATAATATGTAGAGTTATGTTTTAATCGTTTGGATCATTAAAACATCTAAATTTTGCTTAAGAATATGCAAATGTGCCATTAAATCTGCTTTTTAAGATTTTTCCAGTTTAATGTCTGATTCCAAATTCATAAAGAGTTGGAAAAATGAGATGTCTGAGCTATCGGATTCACAGGGATTTCATATGAAGCCCGTTTAATCAGGACGACACTGCTATTAATATTCATAATGTCAGCTGGGACACAAATGACACTGTGGGGCCTAAAAATTTTACTTGGTGAATTTATTAAAAGTAGCTTAAAAAATTAATGGAATTTAAGTAAAGTTGGTGAATATGAAAATCTTGTGTTAGCAGAAAAAAATCTCTATTAGAACTTTTAAAAAGATCATTTTGCATTGATGTCTCTTGACAGATTTCTTTGGTACTTAAAGAAGAAAGATGCATGAATGGTCATTTAAGAGGATTTAAACACATTGGCACATTAATTTTTACATGAATAATAAGTACTTTCCAAAAGCAATTAACTTTCAGTGTACAAGGTATGAATTGAAAAATAAGACTCTGACATCAAGGTCAAAGAAAATGTGCTGTACATTTTAAACTTAGTGATAGAATTTTTTAGTATTTTGATTTGTTTTTATAGTTTACATAGGAAATTATTTTGACTATGATTTTTAAAGCATTTGAAAGCAAATTAGGAGAGCACTAATGTTTTCTCTTTCCTGAAAGACAATAGTGCAATGGTGAACATAAGAACTGTTTGCATTTATTGAAGAAGTAAACATTTGTGCTAATTGCGATATTTCATTAGAGATACATGTTCAGTTCTGCAGAAAGGCAAAGGATACTGGTTAGGGTTTTTGTTACAAAATAAATGCTTTTAGCACAGACATTGGTTATAGCATATCTTCAAAATGTAATAAATAAGCATCTTAATTTTGTGTGTAAAGTTAAGAATCATTTGAGTAGTACACAAATAGATTCCTCTTTAATTTAAAAAGTTGGGAATTCCTTAGGTAAGACCAGCCAGCATTTGGTGCAGTGCTTAATCTTTATGTTTTGCATTATTCTTGGACTGGAGAAATGGCTCAGCAATTAAGAGCACTTGCTGCTTTTACAGAGGACCTGAGTTTGGTTCCCAGCACCCATGCCAGGTGTTTCACAGCCACCTACAACTGCAGTTCCAGGGGCTCAGACACCCATTTCTGGTCTTCACAGGCACCTGTGCACATATAGTATGTACACACAAGCACATGGAAATTTTAAAAAATTATCCTTATTAATGACAGTTTTGTCAGTGTTTAAGTTTTATTATTGAACTTTAAAACAAATTTAGGCCATTATGTAAAGTCACAATAGCCTTACTTCAGTTTATATGTTACACACAAATTTTGCTGCTTATAGCATAGCTTAGTTATTACATGTAAACCTAGTTAGACCTTATAATTGAGAGATCATGTTTATTTACTGGCAGTATAGATGGCTGCTAGAAGATTCACTTGCAATCCGCCAGTCAGTACTATAGAAACATGATTTGATTTCATTAAAAGTTTAGAAACTTTTAATTGCCCAGCATATTTTGGGACTCAGACTCAAAAATTTTATTGGGAAAAGAATTAACTATATAGATTATATAAATTATCATGGTATGCGCTTATTTAGACTTGCTATGTAAAAAATAAAATTAATGTGCTGTTTATTTATTTACATTTGTATTTATTGTCTAGAGCCTTTCTAAGATAGGTTTTGAAGTGGAATTGTTTGCCTCCGAGAAATTCACTATTCTGCCCAGTAGAGGGCAGCATTTTACTACATGAGGTTTGTTGAAAGAATTTGCTCTGCTTAGACTGTCAATGTTTCTTGTAATTACTCCCAGTATATTTGTTGCTTGCTTATGAATTAACTTGCATTTATGGAACTAAATCATTCCAATCATTTAATTACACCTGAGGAGCTGAACTATAATTGCTTGCTTCCAACTAGGATCTGATATGGCTTGAGCAGTATTAATTTGGTGTTTACTTTTCTGAGTGCTAAAAGCATTAAAATGATTGTGCAATGGGATTACATTTTACTAATTGCTGGCATTCATTAGCTGGGTAAATGATGAGGAAGAGTGACTGTATATTGCAGAGGGATAAAATTATGGTTTTAAATAGTATATTACTAAGCACATTAAGGCCTGTAAGACATGCTTTAAAATACTCCAGAGGTTATTAAAGACTGTATTTTCTACATGTCTTGCTATATGAGTCTCTTATTAAAATACTTCAATTATTATTAACCTTTTTGGGCAATATGTAGGGAAATGGCTTCATTGACTGGAACATATTTCTTTGATATTAATAACTTCCTATATTTTCAGTTAATCCAAAAGTAAATGAGGAACTTAGAAAAAGATTGCCAACTCCAGATCAACATATTTAGAGAAAATTGGAAAAGAAGAAGCTTACTACAGCTTTATTTGAGTACTTTTTAAAGAACGTAGGCAAGCAGTGAGGTAAATCTAATTTTATTCTCCTTAAAAGCATTCCAAAAAGAAAGAAAGAATGAAAGTAGAGAAGAAAGGACAAAACTTGTATTGCTTTTACCATGTTTATTAAAATACGCAGAAGAAAATTTCATGAATTAATGATGGCTTTATATTATGTGAAAAACTAGAATAGCAATCTTAAATTGTCTTTACAGGTGTTAGGTGTTTTATATGAATATATGTAGTATATTTGAATAAATTTGAAGTTTTATTTATATAATTTATAGCATAAGTAGTAAAATTTTTTTAAATGTATGAGGTTATAGTTGAAACAGATTTAAGTTAAATAAATTATATATTTTGTGACCAGAGAGGCAAGAATCTCTAAACACTTAATCTATATAATAGGTGGGATAGGTGGAAACATAACATAAACGTAACTCTGAATAAAGAACATTTTCCTGAAAGATTTAATTTCACCTGTTGAAAGACAGTTAATTTTTCTATTATAGATGTTTTTGAAAACCATTTATCCTATAAATCTCTGTTGAATAAAGGTAAGATTTAGGTGTGTTCCGATATTGTTTTAAGTTTATTTATCTAGAGTTGACTTTATTTTAGCTCCAGTCTTGGAGCAAAAATCAGATATTGCCAGAGCAAACAAGAACAGAAGAACAAATGGAGGACTGGTCAGAGGTGAGGACTTTAAGGGTTAGTACCAACCCCAGGTGTGTGTCAGTGCAAGGCCTGAATGAAGTGTATTTATCCTATTCATTATGCTAGACAGAAACAAGTATGCACACACATGTGCAGCATGCACATGCACACATATCGTACACAAAGACCCACACAAGAGATCTGGCTATTGCAGAAGAGATTCAGACACACACACACACACACACACACACACACACACACACACATACGGACTTGGACACATACATGCTCACAGAGAAAGAGAAACACAAATAAAAGATATTGAGTGAAGAGGGGGGGGAAAAACTCATAGAAAAAGAAATAAAATCCAAATGTACACACAGACAGATGGAGGAGGCTGGGAGAGTGATTGACTGAGACAGACATGTAAGAGGCACACTGAGAAAGAAAGATGGGGGGAGGGAGATACTTGAGGAAGACACAGAAGGACACAGATACGTAGGTGGAGAGGCACAGAAACACACATAATGACTCATGGCAAAAGAGAGATACCAAAGTAGGGGAGACACAGTGAGGAGGAGACAGATATACATAGTAAGAGAGAAATATGTAAGAGAGAGAGACAAAAAGAGAAAGGCGTATGCACAGAAAAACAGAGAGTCCCAGAGGCAAGAGACACTCAGAGTGAAAGAAGTGGAGGACGGGAGGGGAGAGTCAGATACGTACATGGGGACAGAGTAGATGCATCGAGAGAGAGAGAGAGAGAGAGAGAGAGAGAGAGAGAGACTAGGAGAGGTCAATTAACACTGTGACTCTCAGAGACAGAGAGACAGAGAGAGACAGAGACAGAGAATAGACCAAGACACTCACAGATACTGAGAAACAGAGAATCATGCTTACCTTAAGACACACCCAGAGATATTTACAGAGGGACAAAGTCAGAGGGAGCCAGAGAGTCAGAAGTACAGAGACAGCACTATGTAGAGATGTACAGACAGAGAGACAAAGAAAGACTGTGGGACAGAGAGACACAGGAGACACACAGAGAGGACATGGGTATGCAGAGACAGGGACAGAGACAGAAACAGTTTGAATGACAGTCTAAAGACTGACACAGGCCAAGAAATGGTGAGGGCAAAGGGAATAAACATGAGATTTAAGATGTGTTATAGCACAGTGCTGAAAATTTGGAATTCTTAGGAAATAAAATCATTTTGAATATGATACATATAGTTTAAGGCTTGAACCTTTATATTCATCTTTTTAATTTCCTCTCAATTTCATCATCTAAAATTCACGTTTCCTAAAGCACTGTGGTTTCTTCCTTTTTCGGTTTTCAGTTTTTTCCCCTAAAAGGACTCCTCACTATACATGGAATTAGTTTTTTTTTAAGTTAAAAGCTATTGTAAGGCACTCTCTGATGATCATTGAACAAGTTGATAGCTACATATTGTTTTGAGATATAGAAAGGTGCTGTGCTTTAAGAGTACTTTTTTCTGATTTTTATATTTTATTTCGATTTTCATAGTCAAACTTTATTGCTATTTATGCTACCATTGGTAATTTACTTTCTTGCTTGAGACTCTGGACTTCTTTTCATGACTTTGTGACCCAGATAACGGATTGATTTTTGTTTAAAATCATAGTATACATCATATCTGTGTGGGGTTTCAATGTAAAGATGTTAGTTTTGTACCTAGACTATGTGGTACTTAATTTTGGTCTACTTTTTTTAAATTCAAGTTTGTGATAAGAATTGTTGGAGTGAGAGCCAATTGGTAACCGAGCTGTTATGGCTGTGGCTTCTCTTATTCAAGTAAATAAGCAAACAGCCTCATTTTAAATAGTTCAAAAGACATGCCACTTAATTTAGGTTCAAGACAAAATAAGACAAATAATGATGTCCTTCCTGTTTATGTTCTTTAGTTGTAGGTCACAGTGCTGTGAAAAGCTGTATTGTTCAAATTAGAGACCAAAGGGTCTTTAAGGAGCCAAGCAGATTATTTTTAATATAGCTAAAGACATAGAGGCTGTAGAGGAAGTACTTCTCAGAGATAGACAATAACTAGGAAGGCTGTCAAGGAAGGAGCCCTTGCAGCCCTGGGATACTTACAAAAAGGAAAGTTTTAGGACTGAACACATAGATCTCTAGATAATTTATAGGAGGCATATGTCTTAGCATTCATGCCTGAAACATTAGTAAGAAAACTTGCATTTTAGAGGCAACAGAAATACAAGTAAAAAAATCTTTTTTATAAGGCTGTTACTAAACTTTATTAGGAAATAAGCAGGTAAATATATCTTTTCAGTGTTGTGGTAATGGACATGTTTTAGCAGTAAACTTTCACACAGTCATCTCCTTAATCTTAATTCATGGGATTTATCTTAAAACAAATCACACCAAAGTTCTATTATACACAGATATTTAAGATCTGCTCTTATGGATAATTACCTTGTTCAATATTATCTTACTGTTTTTTAAAAAATAAATGGACCTAATTAAAATACACCACATAGCCATGCATTTACATTGTCCTAAATTTCATAAGGAAAGCTGAAGTGGACATTCTGTACTGTATTATACAAATATTGTTGAAATATTTTCTGTCAAAGTGTTGATTGGATAAATTGTGTAACATACAAACATTTACTTTTTTGTATGAGTCTTGGTCATTCAGCTTCACATTTTCTAAAATGTGTTCAAATAGATGGGATAGGTGGTGAAGGCATATAAAAATGCATCTCAAGTTTCCTTAAATAGTTCAAGTGCTACCCTGAATGAATGAGTGAATTTATTATTATTTTTAAAAATATTTTATTATTTTAATTTTATGTGTATGAGTGTATTGCCTGCATGTATGTGAGCACACCTGTGTCATGCAATGCCGTGGAGGTCAGAAGCCCTCTTCGATTCCCCTGGAACTGGAGTTAAGGATGGTTCGTAGCCACTGTGTGGCTGCCGGGAATCGAACCCAGGTCTTCTGCAAGAGCAGTCAGTGCTCTTAACCGCTGAGCCATCTCTCCAGCCCCAGAATTTATTATTTTTAATTTGATAGAAGCAAGAGGTGTCATTAAATTTGAGTTGCCACATAACATTGATGTGCTCTTCTGGTCTCTTAAGAGGTAAATGATGTTTAACCCTTTTATGAAAACTTGTTTTTCAGAGTTCTCTATGTATTTTAAGACATAAAATGAAATGTCTTGAGAAGTTAATGTCAGAAACAAGTAGTTGTATTGTTTAGGCCTATTTTAGCAGTTATATGTGGCCTTTCATATCTGTGGGTTCCATACCCCAAAATTTCAGCCCAGAGCTGGATGGAGAGTATTTTGAGGGAAAATTTTGTCTGCACCAAACATGTACAGAATTTTCTCATCCTCTAAATAATATAGTGTAGCAGCTCTTTAGATATTAAAATCAATCTAGGGATGATTTAAAGTATTTGGAAGGCTTGTGAATAGGTTATATATAAATTCTGTGCCGTTTTACGTAAGGGACTTGAGTGCCTACCGATTTGGGCATCAGTAGGGCATTTGTAGTACCAATCTACTTATTTGACTGTATTTTAAAAGGCTTGGAAGTTATAAGTTTCTTACGAATAGCAATTTGGAGCAGAATTATAAATTTCCGAATACTTCTTACATTAGCTTGAGTGCTTTATTCAGCATAAGCATGATCCTGTGGTTTTATAGTTCCCAGCAATCTTTTGGAAATACGTATTATGTATGGGGAACTATGTTTGCTGCAATATACATACTTATATAATATCAGTAGATCAAGGACTGATAAACAGTTAACTTAGGAAAATTGAGAAACTTATTTAAGTTTAGAACCTTTAGGGGTCAGTGTTCCCTAAGAAAGGTTAAAAAAAGGTTACTGTGCATACTAAGAATAAATATTAAACCTGCTATCTTTTAATATTTCTTACTAATTGAAAATTAGAAATGGTGAGAATTACCCAGCTTGAGGAAGCTTTAACTAAAAACTTGTATTCTGGCTTCTCTTCAATTGTATAACTCTTTTGCCGTTTAATAAAAAACTTGAAGTTTAATGAATTTTTTCAGTATTATCTTTGGGTTTAATATTTTAGGGAATCGTATTTAATATGCATTAAATGCAAAGAAGAATAATTTTCACTTATATATTAAAGTGTAATACTATATAGGCTATGTATTTTAAAATTAATTTTCCTTTAAGCTTAAGTATTCTTTAACATGAACATGATTCAATACCGGGGTCTTTGAATTTATGTAGCAATATGAAAAACCATTATCAGAACTGCTTATGTTAATAGAATTTGCTTATTGCACTTGATTGGCATCTAGAAAATATTCTTTGAAATTTTATCTTGATAAAGTTAAGTAAAATGGAACATTTATCCTTTTTATTTTAGAATTAGACTAGCAGTTGTCTTTTGCAGCTGTGATTCTTAGAGTTTTCTGTAAACAAAATAAACAACCCTAATTTACTTTGTAGAGAAATGAAGCTGGACATGGTGGTACACACCTGCATTGCCAGCCGTTGGGAAGTGATGGCAAAATAATCAGGAGTTGAGGGTCATTCTTAGCTACATAGTGAGCTCAGGCCAGCTTGGTCTACATGAGATCTTGTCTCAAACAAACAAACGAACAAACAAATAAATAAAATATAGCAGAAGGTAACTTTAAAGTAATATGTTAGCTTTTTGTTGAATTAGAATGCTGTTAATTTGTGCTTCGCACTTTGAACATGTGCTACCATCTATCTCTTTTGTGTGTGTGTGTGTTTGTGTGTGTGTGTGTGTGTCTGTGTGTATGTGATCTTTTAATATTTTGCACAGTCTGTTTTACTGTAATGGAATTCAAACTGATTCATGAACATTTTTTTTGTGTGTAGACAACTAAAGCATTATAGAAAATATTTATGAAGATCTTTGATGCTTTCAAATGACACTGATCATTATGAGTAAAACATGATTATAGAATCTCATGTCCTTTTCATGAACTATTTTATGTCAGGAAGGGAGGAAGAAAATGGCTACTTGGTTAGAGGACATGTGTCTTTTTATGAGAAAGACAGGCAGCAGAAAAACGATGCCATTCCCTGGCATGATTAGATACTTCTTCTAACTCAAGCTTTGAACGTGTGGATAGCCAGCCATTCTGTGTTAAACTATAGGAATTAAATTGAATTTAATATCTGGTTTTCTAGTAGGTAGTGATCCACTTTTCCTAAATAAATAATGTAACTAGTAATTGATATCTTTTCCTGTTGCCTGTATTTGAATGAAGGAGGTAAAATGCACTAGAAAACCAATGTTATTTTAATAATTTCAGTAAAATGTTATGATAGAAATACCACAGGTTTTGGAGCTAGATAAGTTCTATTTACTGTGCACCTGGACTTGGGTGCAAGTTTTATAACTCTTGCAAGCTCAAATTTTCTTGTGCAAAATGAGATAACTCTTTCATTAGTATTATGAATATTAGTTTTTTTTATAGAAAAGTCCTATTACAATGCCCCAAACAGAAAACGAAATTGCTTATTGTATAGTTTATATATGTCATATATATATATATATATCAAATGTAATTATTTAGGGATGTTAGAAACAAAAGATTGCGGACATATTTTATGAGACCCTTAAATAAATGGTCACAATATTCCCTCTGGCTATGAAAAATAAAAATTAAAAGTTCAAAATTTTAGAAAATATTAAAAACTTTTATATGGCAATTGTTAGTTTAATAGTCTTTGTCTTTGTATTTGTGTTCGGAATATTATTAGAAACTTGATCTTTCAGGAGTATAGTTTGTATTTTTATGTTTATACAATATAATATAGGATACTCACATAAGGCATATATCTAAGTTTTTTGTATTGAGTCTAACAGTAATACATAGGGGAAAATCTAATTTTGTTTGTATTGAAATTTTGATTGCAATAAAATCCAGTACCAATGACGTAACAGAATACTTGATATGCCTTTCATTTTAGCAAGTATGAATTTAAGATTGTATTTTATAGTTTTTCATTTGCCCTAGAAGAGTTGAAAAAAGAACATGCCTGAAGTATGATTAAATATGCTATTTAGTATTGTAAGACTTGGCTTAATAAAGTGCTAGTGGCTTTTCATACATGACCATCTAGAATATCTGATGGGGTAGAGGTAGGATCCTGACAGGTGACCAATGAGGATTGATTGTTTCCTGAGGAAATGTTAAGACTACTCTTAGAATAATCATGAAGGATGAGCTCTTTTTCTTAAAAAATAATTTAATAAGTTCACTAAGATTATACATTTCTTTATTTTTAAATTTATCTGTGAATGAGCCTGTTTCTAATGTTACCTCAGTAGAAAACTGGAGCTCTGTAAAAAAAGTGTTTTTTTTTTTTTTTTATATGAACTTAGTTTTTAGATTTTTAGCTGGTTTTACCATCTGGTGCAAACTGTTTTGTCAGTCATAGTTTCTGATAGCAGTGCTTCACAAAGCTGAATTTAAAATATGTTGTTCTTTAAAAACATTTTTTCCTTCTTGTTTTTAATAGGTTTTATTTTTAAAGCAATTTTAGGTTCACAGCAAAATCGAGAGGATGCGCCAGTGTTCCCATAAACTTCCTAGTCCACATGTGCACAGCCTCCTTCACTACCAATGCATAGCACCACTGTGGAATATTTGTTACACTCCCTGAATCTGCCTTCAAATCACAATGAGGGGAAGAGTTTGTGAGATAATGGGAATCCCTTTCTTAATCCCCCTCCCTTGTCCTTCTTTCCTTAAAGAGTATTTTCAATCAGCTCAGGTTAAACTCTTCATATGAAATTCTTAGTACTGCCAGTTTACAGAAATGATGATTACCAGGAATAAGGATGAAAAAGATGGTAAATTTCTCTTTTAATAGTATCTCCTTTGCCACATTTTTTACTCTATTAGTATAATTCTCTCTTTGTAGAACTTAAAATTCTTTTTTTTCTGTTTTGTTTTTTTGCCTCAAGAAAATATCAATTCTACTTTAAAATATGAAAGCTCTCTCAGGTTTATTTGTACACATGAAAATACTTTTTGAGCTTGTCAAAAAGTCTTTGTTTCATTTTAAATTCTAATTAGGATACTGTGTTTGATAAAAATACTCATTTATTTTTGTTTATGGCTTTTAATTCCAGAATACTTCCTAGAACACTTATTTACAATATAGATCACAATATGTTATTCTTGGTTTCTTGATTGTCTGTAAATTAGAATTTCAGTTTTTTTAAAATTACTCTCTGGTCTCCTTACTTTGATTAATATAAAGTTCTGAATGTGCCCTGGCATTTTCTTGTTTTAGGAGGTATGTATTTATCTATAAATTAACGTTAAAGCTAGTTACTAAGTTGGTCCTGGTTGAATACAGAATAGGACTGATAGGACTGACTTGTTGGATTTAAAGGTACTCAAATGCCCTTTTATTTCTAGATGTCACTTAAATGACAAATCTATATGTTATGTGTATGTACTCACTAGGATCATATATTCACTAGGATTCGCTTATACATAAATCTCTAGTAGCAGAACAAGATTTTATCTGGCAGAGGTACCCTAATATTCCATTTTTTTGTGCCTTGGTTTCTTAATATGTAGGACATTATTCTTTTGGGGAGAATTTCAGTTATTTGTTTTTCTGATTTGTGTGTTTGGGAGAATAAGGAAAGGCAAAACAAGACAGGCTTCAAAGTGTTGAAATTAGTTAACTTTATTGTGTCAGTAACTGGATGAATGGTAGTCTAAAGAGGCTAGGGATGTAGCTCAGAGGTACAGAGCATGACTAGTATGTTCAGTCCCCAGAACCACCCAAATTCAGTCTGCAGCTTTTGGTTGAAATGGATACTTCTTTGCTACTTGGTAGAATCGTACTGATAAGATGTGGACACAATAATCATTAAAAACTTTAAGTTTCATGTTTAAATTTTGACTTGAGCTTTCATAAATAATCTTCTAGTACTTGAAAATTAGGAACACTAATGAGTAAAAATTAAAATATATAAAATTACATTTGTTCCCTAGAAAGTGCATGTGTTAGTTTTTGTAACTTTGAGAATACTAAAATTGCAAATTAAACTTTTTTATTGTGATTGTTAATTTGATATGCTCTGAAATTGACTAACGCAGTTGACTAATGTAACTAACAATGTTCATTGCTTTGAACATTTTTAGTGTAACAATAAAAACAAAGTAAGCATAAGGTACTGTTATTTTTCGTTTTAATTAATTTTCTCTCCTACCATAATTTTTTAAAAAAGATTATAGATTAGTATCAGTTCTTGGCAAATTAGAGTAGGTTGACTTTATTTACAATTAGTTTCCTTGTATCAAAAACTAGTATTGGAGAAAAGAAATTTGATAGGAAAATTAGAATAATTCTATTTTAAATAGATGATTTAAAACTTTTCATTAAAACCAGATGCTGCAAAAATTGGAAACACTAAGACCTTTTACTCAATTGGTTTACAGAGTGAAAATTTAAAAAAAAATAAGCACTTAAGTGAAATCCTATTGTTTCTTTTCATAAATCCTCATTGGTTTTTATTTTATAATCAACCAATATGGGATTTAAGATTAAGACAAGTCTCTATTAGTCAGGTGAGAAGAGCAAAGAACTTCCCACTCCTAAAAAGAGGGCATTAAAGAAGCAGTCCTTGATCTCCAGAAAATGCCTGAGAACCAGACACCTAGTCTGCATTTCTAACAGGCCATTCTCCTTCTAAGATGTTCTCTATTGCGTTTTTATTACCTATTTTCTTTTTAAAAAGTCTCTCCTCCCCAAAGTCATTTGAAATGAACACATTATCAAAAAACAAATTTACTTTTCTGAGTCTGAGACCTTTTTTTTTCTTTTTTTTTTTTTTTTTTCCTCAAGGTCTCAAGGATTTAATAAAAAAAAAAAAAAAAAAAAAACTTACCCAGGTATGGGGGAAATTTAACGCTTTTAAGAAAGTTTAAAATGTCAACTCTAACCAGGGGTTGAGGGTACTGTGGTGTAACAAGGCACTAGTTCAGCAGTCTGTGCTGATTAATGAAAAGGCACTCCTACCTTTCTCTTTAATGCTTTTGTTTTTGTTCTCAGACAATTGATGAATTTGAATAGAACACACAATTTGCATACAAAGTTATGTAATGATGCCATATAGAGTATAATGATTTCCTAAAACCTTGTATTTAAAGTAACCTGCATTACAATGAGAGATAAACAGAATATTTACCCATCCCTTATGAGCTGCTGCTGATATGTAAATTTATTCTTCTACTTTGCACAAATATACTTTTGAGCTACTGCTTAAACACTTTGAGGTCCTTAGTCAAACAGTTTTAATGATGCTTCCAGTATTATGAAAGTGTGACATTTGATGAGTGTCTCATATAGTTTTGATATCTGGGTACATGTCAACAAAAAAAAATTGAGCATTAGTTTGTCATGCAACACCTAGATAATTTATAATTTTACTGTTTATATCCATCTTGACATTTTTTATCTGCCAAAGGCAGGTTTCATTTGGAATCTTAATCTGAGATTTATTTGGTGGATCTGGAAATCATAGCTAGGGTTCCCACAGGAAATGGTCCATCTACCAACAGATTAAATGGCAGTCCTGCAGTTGTTAGGGGAGCTCTGCATTTAACACACATGCATACTCATTCAGTCAGCACTGTGAAGAAAAATTAAAGTAGTAACCCAGGTTTAGGAACAATGTAGCTAAAAAGTCCCATATTTGCTGAATGACAAAGGGTTATATAGCAGCATTTCATTTTATTATTCGTGCTTGAATTTCTTGTTTGCTTTGTTGAGTCTGCTGACGAATACTAATAAATGCCTGCAACAATCCAGACGAGAGATGCCTGGCAACAAAGCTATGCAGTGGACCTCCCTGATCTTCTCCAGTTCACAACCTGACCTTTTGAAAAATTGGCTGGGCTAAGCTGCAGAATTTGGGTGTAATGGTTATTGTTAACTCCAGCTTTAGGATTTATTAATTTGTGTGATCAAGACTTACCTATACTTCAAAGTTTCAAAAGACCAAACACAATCATCCAGCCATTAGAACTAACATTATGTTTCAGTGATTCCCGATTAGTATCCGACTGGTGATTCTTCTATTTTATTCTCTGAGTCTAAAAATATTCTTAAACAAAATGAAAGGCATGTATAAAGAAAATGTGTTCTTCTCTTCACACTTACTTGAAATTTTGTCTGTAATAGATGATTTATGAAATTGTTGAATTTATGATTTATAGAAGGTATGCATTCAACAAAATATGTGCCTGTTAAGCTTATTTTATTCGGTATTGTAGAAGCTTAAGATTTACCGAGTTTATTCATGTTTTTAATTACTTTATATAAATTGTAAGGAAAAATTGAGAATGGCTGAAAATATTTGAAATATATTATAAATTCCAAATAGCTCATTTTAAGGAAAGAAAAAGAATAAAGATTTATTGTTAAGTTAGTTAAGCAAGTTTTAAATAGTTTTAATAATTATTTCAGCCTAAGTAATATTTTTAACATTTTAAGTTGGGTGATACGAGTTTTACAAAGCCTTAATTTCTCATGTAATTATTTTAAGCTTTAGGAGATTGCATTGCTTTACTGTGTTCATTGTCTGCGTCTAATACAGGATATTAAAATTTAAAATCCTAAATAGTATGACAGAATTTTATAAGGAGTTAAATATTTTAAATATTTCTTGTATATAAACCTGAACTTTTCCCCTATACATTAAATATTGATGTGTTCATGATTGTTTCAGATTCAGTAAAACAAAAATATTTTAAAAATTGGTGTACTCTCACCAGTTAAATAGCTCTTACATAATAAAATAAGAAAGTTCCAGTTATTTCTATGAATAGCTAATGGTTGATTTGAATCCAAATCATTGGATTATCATAATCAAAGGTAAAATAACCTCAACACTTTTTTCTGACATACTTGTTCATGTAGCTGTGCAGCCATGTACAGGAGTACAAAGGATGCATTTATTCTGACTGTCTGATTCTAGTATCCAAATGAATAATGATATTGATAGTCTTGTGGGCTTTTTCTGGCTTTATAAACCCTTTAAATTTTGTTTCAGTATCTTTTAGCTATATGTAGGCTGTACCCCCAATGTTTTTCACTTTCCCTCAATACGTGTACTGTGTATCTTATTAGAACTATGTAAGAATCTACAGCCCAGCTTGCAGTCTTGTGATGTTGGTAGTCCAAAGGGAGATGTGCTATAAATGTATTACAGAAAAAATGCAGACTATCTCAGAATGATTTTTCTATTACATATTGAAGCATATTTATAATGTCAGTATTACTTGTTTCTTATTTCTTGTTCAATATGGATACTAGAAAATTTACAATTATATAAGTATCTTTGGATGGCACTGGTCTCCACAACTCAGCATTTCACTAAAATGTCCCCATTCTTCCATTGTTTGTTTATTTCTTTGCTAGTGCTGCTTATGTTGTCTGTCTCCCTGACTCTGCCATTTTCCCTGAGAACAGATATACCTTTTAATTTACCTTTAAATTCTGTTCAACATCTGGCACCGTCTGTGGTGCTTAGCAAGTTTTATTCAGTACTCATTTTTCCCCTTGTTTTCTTTTCTCTTTTCTGAGAGTCTCACTATGTAGCCCAGGATAACCCTCTCCTTTCCTTCCCTTCCCCTGTCTTTGTCCCCTTTTTTTTTTCCTTCCCCTCCCCCTCGCCCTCTTTGGTGAGATGTTGGGGGGGGGGAGGTCTGGTGCTAGGCAAGCACTCTACCAGTGAGCTTCATCTCCAACCTTTGTGTTGAACTTGGAGTCCAGACTAGCCTTAAATTTATAATCATTCTGCCTCAGAATCTTGAATGTTGTGGTTGCAGGTATGTCACCACATCTAACAGGTATGCATTTGTAGTGTTTACTTGGTATCCATAGATCTGAGTCAGTTTTATAAATCATTATTTTCTTTCATTGATTTATTTCAATGAATAAAAAAGTCTAGTTTTTTGCTGTGTACTTTGAGGAGATGAATATAATAGAGCTTACAGATAATAACTGGAGCAAGCACAGCTGAGGCCATAAATGGTAGAGGCCACGTATATGTAATCCTTTCCTATTATGTTTCTAACCACAACAGGTTGGTTATTAACTTTGTGATGTGATTGAAATATAGACAAAAAGATTCCTATATAATTTCATTTTTACTGTATGTGGAAATAACATAAAAGTATGTTGGCAGATTTGTTGAAAGCTTAAATGAAGGGAATTAATTATGCAAAGAAACTGGTGGAAATTGCAGTTTTATTTATGTTATAGATTTTCAACTCAAAACCCTTAGAGTATAATTGTACATTGGCCATCTAACAAGTTTGCATTTTTCAAGCTGGTTCCGAGTTACTTAATTTCCTGTGACTCCTAAATTTGATTCTTTGCAAAATAGGAGTCTATGATCCACTTGCTGTGATCCTGATTGTAATCAATTTCGTGAGTCAATATAATGAATGCTGCAAATATATTTATTTAGATTTACTATGTTCCTGTCTCCAGATTGAATTTTCAGAAATAATGAATAATTTTCTTTTTAAAAACATATTTTATTCATGGGACTTGAGAGATGGCTAGTGGTTAGGAGCACTGGCTGCTCTTGCAGAAGACCTGGGGGGTTCGAATCCTAGCACTCATATGGTGGCTAACAGCTGTCTATAACTTCAGTTTCAGGGGATCCAATTCCCTCTTTTGTCTTCCTTGGGTATTGCACGATATGGGTGCACTTACATACATGCACACAATATATGCATACACATAAAATAAAAACAAAACAAAGAAAACCCTAAAAATTATTTATTATTTTTTATTTTATGTTATTGCCCGCATCTATGTAAGTGCACCCATGTCGTGCAATGCCCACAGAGGTAAGAAGAGGGCAACAGATCCCCTAAAACTGGAGTTATGGATGATTGTTAGCTGCCACGTGGGTGCTGGGAATCAAACCCAGGTCCTCTGCAAGAGCCACCAGTGCTCTTAACTGTTGAGCCATCCCTCCAGCCCCAATGAATGATTTTCTGTGTCTAGGATGGAAATTTCTTTCAGAATCTTTCCTTATGTGGTTTTCTAAATCCAAAAATGCTGTTACTTTAAAATTTTTGACTGATGTAAACTTTATTGACTGTTACATACTAATTAAAAATTAAATCTTTTAAATTATTTTCATTATGTCTGATTGAATTAGATAACATTTAATTTATTTTTCACTTCTATGTCTTCTAGATATTTTATTGAGAGAATATTATATATATATTAATACATCTGGTTTTTCCCCATAGGTGCTAATATTTCCTGAAGAAGAGAATTAATTAATTAAGTACAAGTAATAATGTCTTTGATTATACTAGCCCTGTGGATTCTAGTTGCATAACTGTATGCTGTCCATAGACCAGAGTGGAAAAATTTTAATATGAAAACTGGATTAATACTAGGACAATAGATATCATTCTTGCTTTTATTGCTACTATTTAAGAGAAATTAATTAAAGATAAAATTTGAATTTAAAGTTTGACTTTGATCTTAAGATGTTGTTACAGAAAGATTGGAGAGATAAAGAAAATAAAAATTTTATAGCCACTTTTGAAAGAGAATGTATCTTTGCTCTGGAAATTGTTATTGAGTATGTTAAAGCTGTAATGAAATATTTCTTCTAAAAATAAAATAAATACAGAAAGTAACTTTGAACAAAGTAGATTTAAAGATGATAACTAAGATTTATTGAATGTGTGTTTTGTGCTGATACTTTTCCAACAGATTTCTGCAACTTAAATAATTTATTGAACATAAGAACCTTTTTTCTTTTTTGGTCTTCTTGAGACAGGGTCTCCCTGTAGCCCCAGCTGTCCTGGAACTCACTATGTAGACCAGGCTGGCCTTGAACTCACAGAGATCCACCTGACTCTGCCTCCCGAGTGCTGGGATTAAAGGTGTGTGCCACCATGCCCAGCTTAAAAATAAGAACCTTTTGAACTGTATGTTATTTTGTACTTTTGCTGATAGTGAAGTTGATGTAACATTAAATAATTTGCTAATAGACAGGTGTAGTGGCACATACTTGAAATCCCCACCATGGGGAGGCTGAGGCAGTTCTGGCATTCATTCATTCTTTCGTTCATTCATCCATCCATTCATCCATTCATTCATAATTGTGTGTATGCATGTGTCTGTGGTATGTGTGTGTGTATGTGTGAGGGTGCACTCACCAGAGTATGCATTTGTTGGATGTGTGTTTCTGTTGTTCACCACCTTACTTTTTTGAGGCAGAGTTTCTCTCTGAACCTAGAGGCCACTATTTTGTCTAATGGGTGGTCATTGAACCCCCAGTATCCTCTTGTCTCCACTTGGTTTCAAATGTGTGCCACCTTGCCCAGCTTTTACATGGATGCTGGGAATCTCAACTCAGGTCCTCATGATTGGACATCAGGCACCTTAATAACTTAACTGTCTCTGTAACCCCCAGTATGACTTTTATATTCAAAAGTCCCTGTCTTTATTAAACAAACAAATAGTAAGTAAATAACAGTGTAATAATTTTCTAGAGATCATACCATGGAGTTAGAATTCAAAATGTGTAGTCCATCTTTAGAACTCTTTCATCACTAAGTTTCTGTTTGGAAAGTCATAGTCCACCAGAGTTGTGGAAGTTAGACTACTGAAAAAGTAAGCTTCTTTCTTGCATATTCATATTAGGTGGACTCACTGTGATATGACACACATTTTTGATGTGTTTCTGCTTTCCTGTGTGTGTGTGTGTGTGTGTATGTGTGTGTGTAACACATATAATAGTATCTGTATAGAATACTATCCCTCCACTCCAAGAGAAAAGGAGACAGATAGTACATATTAAGTAAATAAATAGTTTTTGGACATATAGATAGGTACATATATGCACACATGCATTTATGTTTAAATTACTTAAAAGTGGCAGATGTCACTAGTGATAGAATTCATCAAACTAATATTCATTGTTTTAAAGACTCTATATTAAGATGTGGGGTACTATAGTAATTCTGTCATTATAATCAGTTTATAATCCAATAGCAAAATAATTAGGGATAGTATAAGAGTGAAAAGCATAAACCTTAGGTTTTTTTATATTTATAAACCAGATGCTAAAGTACAATAATAACTCCATCTTTCCCTTCTCCTCAAAAGTCTGAAGTACAGTAACAAAATGTTTCTGTTACAGTTCATTTTAGATTTGAATTCTCCTAAGTAGTACATGGATTTTAAGAGAAAGAGGTCCATTTATTTGAATGTATTTGCCCCACTACTTCTGGCTCCTTGTCTTCTATTCCTGAGCTCTCAGGTGACTGGGTCATTGCTGTTCTGAGTAACCCGGTAGGATCCCTAGAGACAATTCTAGCTCAACCACTCTGAGGAAACAGCTCTGTAAACAGTATTGACCCCCCAGGGGACCATCAAATCCATTTACACAGATACCAGTTGTCACAAACTATTTACAAAGCCAGGCAGAACAGAATTTTCCAGCTTCTAAGGACCCCTGTTTGATTCTAGCCACCTCCTCACTTCTGTATAATAGTCATGAAATAATAGTTTTAGCTCTGAGTTATGATTCTTGGATTGTATTAGCTCAGCTAAGTATATTATACATCCACGTGTAATTGTTTGGAGAACTGAACAAAGAGGATCTGAGATATTTCTTTTCTTGATAAGGAAGTGGTATAATATGTTTAATTTTCTAGAGTATGAAATCGAGAGTTTAAACATACTATCATTGAACCTGTTTGGAATATTGTAGACCCGGCTAGTCTCTGCCTCCCAAGTGCTGGGATTAAAGGCATGCACCATCATGCCCAGCTTGCAAGAATTCTTTCTTTCAGTCATGAAAATGGCCTAATGAAAGAGTATGAAAATCCATTAGAGAGGTAGATACAGGGACTTCAAATAATATTCTGTAGCTCTCCTACAATATTCATCATTCCAAAGATCTTTACCAAATCTGCTCATTTCACCCAGATGCATAAACTAGCTCTAGGAGTAGCTGTGTGTGACATTTTAGAGAAATGCCTGATAGTCACTACCCAGAATGTCTCAGACAGCTGCAGGGTAAAACAGCAGTGACAGCATTAGATAGTAACAAAAAAGTTTGGGAGATATATTTTATTTGAAATGGTAGACTTTGTCCAAATAAAACTGTGCCCCCAGAAGAGCCAATTAAGAACATTGATAATAGTTACAAGAATTTTCCTGTTACTTAAATTTGAGTTAAGGTGAAACTTCATAGACTTATGAATTATGAAAAATAAATTATTGTTTAATCCCATATGGAGAAATGTATTAAATAATATTAATTCAGTTAGTCCTAATGATAGAGCAGTTAACAGTGGCATTGATTAAACACTGAAATGGATTACTAAAGAGAGTTTTTATTTTAAACCATGAGAGAGAAATGATGGGGCAAAGATTTCAGGTTCAGGTTTGAATCTGCTTAGAGGTAAGAGTTTGAATCAGAAGTGAACGTCTGTCTTTTTGTTAATATTTATCTTTTTAACTATTTAGTATAAAACAGTACTATGGCTTCACTTTTGTAGCAGCTTATTGGCTTATGTGTTCATATTTCTATATGCGGTTCTTTTTTTTAACATTTTAAAAATTACATTTAATTATGAGTACTCTTAAAATTCTGCTTTCCATTTTTCCATACAAATACCACATACCACATTTTCTTCACTTACAGAGATGCTAAAAATTTTAAACTTCCTTTTGAAATAGAAACTTTCAGTCATAATCAGATAATAATTGCACAATTCAGAGACAGACAAGAGACCAGGTATGATGCATTGGAAAGAATGTCCAGGTGACCTTGTAAGGACCAACAGCTCTTCTTAAACTATGATTTGACTCTTCAAGATTGAATCCCATTTTCATAAATTATGTCATCATAAATACTCTTTTTCAGGTTATAGAATCTGCCTTAGAATACTCCTGCTACATGCTAAGTCTTTCTGAAGGTATCTATAATTCTGTAGGTGTGAATAGGTTTTCTGACAATGACCATTTTTTGACCCTTCATTATTTGGGTTCTCATTAGCACTCAGCTTCATGTCTAATATTAATGTTATAATTAACTTTTGATTTCAGATTTCATCTTTAGAGAAATATTGAACAATTGGCTTTGATATATTTTTCCTCTCTTAAAGAAGAGTGAAACTCTTAAGTATATGCAGTTCTTTTAGAATTACTGGGCCTGAGCCAAATGTGGTAGTGGCTCACACCTTTAATCCCAATACTCAGGAGACAGACAGACCTCTGTTAGTTGAAGGCCATCCTGTTCCACATAGCTAGTTCCAGACCAGCTAAGGCTACATAGTGAGATCCTGTCTCAAAAGAAGCAAGCAAGCAAACAACTCACAAACAAGCCTATATTGATAGGTCAAAAAATTTTTTCAGCTTTGCTTTTAGTAGCTTTATTCTTCTATCTCATTATGGAGCTCTTTTTCCTGGGCTGAAGAGTTTTGGGAAAATAAAGATCAAATTTAGACTTACCAAGTACTAGTCTCTTCTCATAGGTGGAGAAGGTACTAATTCAGAAATTGTATTTATGGTAGGATTTGAATAAGGTAAGTAAAATTTGGCAAAAGGCAAAATGCTAGATCAGTACCTTTTATACTGAAAAGCCAGAGTACATACTTGCAACATAATGTTCACATGTTTCAGGAAGTAAAATGTGTTTGTAGTTAGATTGATAGGTAGACTGGTGGACAGACAGATACAGAAAAAAATAAGCGAGTATGACAAAATGTCAATATTTGGGGAATCTTGGTGAAGGCTTAATAGGATTTTTTTCTTGTTTTTGTAACTATTTTATAAGATAAACTATTTCCAAAATGAAATAACAGAAAAATGCTTTTATTTATCATCAGATTTTTTTGGTTTTGTTTTTTTTAAGAAATATTTTATTGGTTCTTTTTATTTTATGTGTATGACTGTATTGCCTGCATGTTAGGTAGGTGCACCCGTTTTGTGCAGTGCCTGCAGAGGTCAGAAGAGGTTGCAGATCCCTCGGAACTAGAGTTATGGGCAGTTGTTAGCCACCAGGTGGGTGCTGGGAATCAAACCCAGGTCCTCTGCAAGAGCAGCCAGTGCTCTTAACTGCTGAGCCATCCCTCGACAGCCCCCTTTTTTGTTTTTTATTTTAAAGACAGGATCTCACTTGTGTAGCCCTGGTTGGCCTGGAGCTCACTGTATATATCAGGCTGACCTTGAGAGATCAGCCTGCTCCTGTCTCCTGTGTGCTGGTATTAAAGGCATGCACCAGCACCCTTGGTACCTGAGAGCAGTTTTTGTCTCATCTTTCTCCTTCTTCAACATGTTTCTGCTGTCACTGAAGACTTTTACATTTGGCTCCTATTTCTCTTCTCCATTTCCGGCCATTTTTCTAGATGACTTCAATGCCTTCAAAAGTTTTATTTTCAACTAGACCTCAGTGGATGAACTTGCATTTAGGGACATCTATGGACACCAAGTTGATGTGATAGGCCTTAACACAAAAGACAGAATGCATGAATTCCAGTTGTGTGGGGTGAGTATGGGAGGTTGCCAATGAAATACACAAAAATTCCATTAAAACTTTACAAAAAAGTGATGTTTTCAGCATCTTTATCCCTTGATTACTTCTTCTCCAAATGCCTTCACCACCAGTGTGTTCGATCAGCTTATTTCCAGATGAACTACATCTTAGGCTTTGTCTTTACTTGTTACTCATTTTAGACATTTTTCATTCCTTGTCATTTTAGTACAAGAAATACCCGTTTTTCTAACATTTCATCCATTGGAAAGTTTCCAAAAAGGACACTTTCTTCCTGGATCTTATTAATTAAAATCTTTTGAAATATTTTTATTTATTTATTTATTTTGAGACAGGGTCTCCCTATAACCTCAGCTGGCCTGGCACTTGCTATGTAGTCCAGGCTGGCCTCAATCTCACAGAGATCCACCTGGCTTTGCCTCCTAAGTGCTGGGACTAAAGGTGTGTGCCACCGTGTCTGGCTTTTTTTTGAGAGAGAGAGAGAGAGAGAGAGAGAGAGAGAGAGAGAGAGAGAGAGAGAAAGAGAAAGGAGTTTATTGAGACAGGATCTCACTTTGTAGCACTGGCTAGTCTAGAGCTTGGTATGCAGACCAAGCTGGCCTTGAATTTGTGGCAATCCTGATTCTGTCTTGCAAGTGCAGGGATTACAGGCATGCGCCACCACACCTGGCTCCTATTCCTGCTCTTTGTCACTTCGCAGTAACCTTTTGACAATGCATTACTCTGCATATTCTTACTTGTTCAAGTCCTCTGGCTGAGAACTGGTGTGTCTTATACATCTTGAGTTGTATAACCCTTGCCTGGTCTGTGTTACATTGTATTCAAATCACTGCATCACTTATCATCATCCTTAATAGAGGTTTCTGTTCTTTCCTCATATTTGTTTCCCTAGTTCCTATCACTAGGGATATCATATGGTAGGGTTTCTATGAATGTTAAGTAAACTGCTGAATAACTAAAATAATGTAAAGATCAAATTTTCCATGCAAATGTTTGAATACTGATAGAGGATAATATAGTTAATATAGTAAAGAAGAACATTTGAAAGTCTTCTCAATATTTAACAGTAATTTGATGAAATCATTTTGCCAAAATGGTTGGTTGAAAACATAAAACATAGGCAGGCAGGGAAATTTTATAAATCAACCTTGTTTACTTTGAAGTCAAATTAAATTCTCAATAAAAGAGTATAGATGGTCTGATTTACAGAGCAGGCTCCAAATGTCAGATGAACAGTTTGAATTAGGAATCTAAAAGGTTTTAAGACTGAACAAAGTTAAAAAAAAATATCCAGAAACACACAGTATAAGTTCTTTACACATGGCATGCATTTCAAATATCAACTTTTGGAGGTTTTTTTTTGATGGGGGGAGTGTTGATACAGGGGTCTTACTCTGTAGCTGGTTGGCCGAGAAGTTGCTGTACCTAGGTTGACCTCAAAATTCCTGCAGGTTCTGCTTGGCCTCTAAACCCATTAACTTTTTATTTTTTTAAGCCAAGATGCTTTTTTTTTTTTAACTTTTAAATATTTTTATTTATTATTTTTATGTGTATGAGAGTATTGCCTGCATGTATGTGAGTGCACCTGTGTTGTGCAGTGCTGCGGAGGTCAGAAGAGAACTGGAGTTCAGTTCATAGCCGCCATGTGTGTGCTGGGAATCAAACCCAGGTCCTCTGCAAGGAGGATGCCTCTTAACCACTGAGCCATCTCTCCAGCCCCTAAACTTGTTAGCTTTTGAAGCATTTTAGAATTAAAAATTTTAAAGTGTCAGAAATGAGCGTGTTATTTTAGTAATACTTCAAAGATTATAATTACTAAGATCCAAGAGCAAAAGAAGTATCTTCTTGTCAGGAAGTTTTTATATCTACCCCAGAAGTTTGGAATCAAATATAGTCACGGTGAATACTGGTGACTTACTGAGAGTTCAAGAGACCATTTGGCAAGTTAAACCTGAAGAAAGAGCTATAAGACTAGTAAGCAGACAGCAAATACAGATATCATAGATGGGGGAAAGAACAGGTTAGGAATAAAACAGTGAATGGAGAAAGATGCTGAATGAGACCTAGAAATGCAGATATAAAAAAATGGAACAAGTTGTAGATAGGGGTAAATTTGGTGTCAAAGGGAGGGCCAGGAGCTTTGAGTCTGAAGCAGTTGGTGTGGTGGCATAATAGGGATCTGGGGGCTTTTACAGCTGGTGGTGCTCATGGTTTATCCTGCTCTTTTACAGAGTCATGGTACCTTATAAATTATAGAACAGTTCAGATCCAACAGTGTTGTTATTGCTGAATGAAATGTCTCTGAGGGTAATTTTATTATTTATATGATGCTTTTGGTAACTGTAACCTTTTTCATTTGAATTACTTATGTTAGTGTTAGAAAGCATGGACTATTAGCAGTAGACTGTCTTCTTAGTGTCCAAACAATTCTCTCATTATATTTTGAAGGTCTTACCAGCATATTCTAGAAAAGGGAATGGTGGCTAACAACTTGAAGCCAGCCATGCAAGAGTTTTGAAATACCAAAAATCAAAAAGTAATTTTTAGAAATCTACAAGATTTCTGAAATTATTCCTAAAATTGTTAGTTCCAGCAGAATATAATGTTGAAATAATCATTCTTTCTTTTTTCAATACATATTTTCTGTTGACATTTTTATGTATTTTATATAGTACATTTTAATTATATTTAAATCCCCTCTCCTATCTGTACCTCCCACAGCATTCTTTTTGTTGTTGCTGTTTGTGTGTATTTTTGAGACAGGGTCTCATTGTGTTCTCCTGGCTGCCCTGAAACTCACTATGTAGGCTAAGCTGGCCTTGAACTCACAGAGATCCACCTGCCTCCGCTGTCTGAGTGTTGGGATTAAAGGTGTGTGCCGCCATTACCTGAAATGTCATTCTTATATAGTTATGATAGGACATTTCTCTCCTAATTCATTTCCTCAAACAAAGGGAAATCAAAATAATTAAGAAACAAATGACTTATGATCTAGTTTCCATTTACCAATATGAATGATGGCTGAACTTGAAGTTTTTATTGGTATAGTTAATACAAACAAGAAAAATAGAATGAATATTTTATGAGAGTTACTTTCATTTTAAGTACCCCCAATTTTTTTATTTTGTGCTCCAAAATGCATTTAAGTTTGGCAAGTTGGAGAAGGGCATCACAAGAAAGCACCGCTTTTTAAACCTGAAAAAATATTTCTGCTGTAATTAATATTAAGTACAACTTACAATCGGTATTTGTGCCTTTTTATCTTAGTGTTAGAATTTACTGATGGATTATTTATTTATTATTTATTGTGATTTCCTCCCAAACTTTACTATTCCGTTAAATATAGTTTATTTCTTGAAATAAGTATTATTTACTAGTTGAAACTTAAAATAATTTTTGTTATGTAACATACAAAGTTGATTGTATTATACATATTTGATGAAATGAAATGATTCTTAAATCTCTTTTTACTGAACTAAAAAGATATGTGAGGTACTCAGTTAAGTGTCACTTTATTTGCATTTTAGAGATAGGAAACTGAGGCGTAGAGGTGTTAAATAACATGCATAGCATTCTACACTTAGTAAAACTGGAATTCTAACCCAGGCAGTCTGATATCAGAGTTCTATGTACAGTATTGATCCATTATAATCATATCCTGATTGTTATTTAGAGAAATCGAGAAAATAGTGTTCTTAAGCGAGTGGTCCTCAGCAGCAACCAGAATCATTTGGGCAGTTAAAAATTGAAACCACTCGCAAAAGCTTTTGCTTGGGTTAGCATAGGGAGGTCCTGTGCTGCCAGCTTCTAAACATACATTTCAGTGTGTAGCCAGATGCAAATCATTGCTCCAAAAATCTGACCAGGGAGGAGGAATAAGGGTGACAAGCACAGCATTGTACATGTTTAATCAACTACAGTCAGAGGACTAGTGACTATGTGTCTAAATCTCTGGTGGTGTTTTCATAAGACTGTTCATTTGAGTAAATGATTTTCAATATGTGGCTATGTCATTTTATATACTGTGTGTTTTGTTTAAGTGTAGAGACAGTCAACATTTGTCCTGAACAAGAAACTCTAGTGGAAAATAAGAGTACACAACTAGATGAGCAACTGACTATGAATTCTGAGCAAAACATGCATGAATTAGGAAATGAAGTCACATATGAGGACACTGAACTGTCAGGGCAGAAATCAAGGAATCTTCAGGCCATCAGTCCTTATCCAGATGAAGAGACATCTCAACGATGCAGGTGAGTGTTAGTGTCTGCGCTAGATCTGAGATGAGTTGGAACAACTTTCTCCCTTAATACATTTCCCTTCTCTTCTTTATTTGGTGTGGCACGGCTTTAATGTGTCAGTGACTTGTAATCTCAGGAATCTGCAAGGGCTTTCTAGTATTTCCTTGGTGTTAGTACAATGTTTTTAGATGGCTTAGAGAAACAGCACAAGGTGACTCTAAAGTAAGGCAATGCGATTGGATTCTTCATCCAATATTATTTTCTATGATCTTCATTATGAATGTAAAGACAACTGTGAAGTTGACATAGATGAGATATTATCAAAGCTCCAACCTAGAAGTTCTAGGATAAATTAAGCCCAAAGATATGTTTTTAGTTTTATATAGCTCTGTTCTTCATTTAAGGTAATTTGATTACTTTTGAAAAGAGTGACTCTGTACCCTATTTTTTGTCTTTCTTAATTATTTTACATTCTACAGCTTTACCATCTTGAAGAAATTTGAATTTGTGATACCTGTGTCTATTACCAATGTGATTAAGGTAGTTTGGTAATTAATCATATGCTAAAGGTCTGCATAGTAATGCTACACTTATCTGTGCTTACACATGTAATTCAATGCCACCAGAAAACAAACAATCCATATATTTTTTCTCTTCTTTTGTACTACCTGCTTACATGTTGATACTATTGTCAAATAGTTTAAAAAATATAAAAATATTTTATTTACTCTTACATGATTTGAGAATATCTTTAATTTTAATACCTTAAATTTAATAATGAAAATATGATATTGTTTTAATCAAATTGAAAAAAGTAGTTATTTGTTCCCATCTTCATGAGTCTGAAATGTTAGTTGAAGTCAGCTAGAAATACAAATTGAAACAATAGTTATAGTTTCTAAAACCTTAATTCTTTTATCAAGTACACTGAACCATGAGTCTCTTCCATGTTATCACATGCTTTCCGCAAACTTCATTTTTCCCGTTTATAAATTGGTATCTGTTGTAAAATTGATATATTTATTGTTTTGTAGCCATCATACTTTCTTAACTGCGTAAAAAGTTTAATATTGGGGCTAGAGAGATGGCTGAGTGGTTAGGAGCACTGACTGTTCTTACAGAGGATCCAGGTTCATTTCCCAGCACCCACATGGCACCCACAGCCATCCATACTCCAGTTCCAGGGGACCTGATGCCTTCTTCTGACCTCCTCAGGCATTGCACGACACAGGTGCACTTACACACATGCAGGCATAACACTTATACACATAAAATAAAAATAAAATATTTAAAAAAGTTTAAAATTTGGTGCGTTACATATTTATTATTAATAAAGAAATCAGACCCAGTATAAAATCATATGTATGTATTATTTAATAGTTCTCTTTATTACAGCATTGTGGATTGTGGAAAGGATGATTTGAACTATGGATCTGTGATTCCTCATCAAGTTATCCCAGACTTAAATAATCAGACAACAGTAGCCTTTCTTCGAAAAGAATTGGATATTCTTAGAACAAGCAATAAAAAGGTATAATGCAGAAAATTTGATTGTTGTAGAGCACTCTTATAGCTATTGACCATTTCAGTTTTCTTTTTTGTCTGTTATAATAGTTTTATTTTGTATTTTAATCCCTTAACACTAGCTTTATGTTGTATTACCTTGCCATCAAGATATGGTGTAGTTAAGTGACTGGCTATGAAAATAAACTTTTTTTGTTTCTATCCTTGTTGGGCTGCAGTATAACTTCCTTTTACATAAACTTCTGGTAATTTATGTTGATAAATTCAAATTTCACTGTAGTAAGACTTTGCTTCATTATATTATGAGCTGGTTTCATGCTATTTACTTTGTTGACGTTTCTTCTTTTTTATTATCATCTGAAGCCTGTCTTTCACCTCAGTTATATATATATATATTATTGAACATTAAAGTAGCTCATGATTTTGTTATTTGCCTGGTGTCTTCTTATACTATTGCACCTTATAACTAGACCAGGTTAGCATTCCATGTTTTCTATCCTCCGATTTCTTCCTGAGCAGTTTTCGCTGATCTTTAAGTAATGTTATTAACGTTCAATTTCTTTGTTGTTTAAAAAAAATTCTATATACGTTCCTGACTTTAGTATTTTCATTGTTTGACCTAATGAGACTGAAGCATGCATGTAGGTAGGTGCACCCATGCTGTGCAGTGCCCATGGAGGTCAGAAGAGGGAATCAGATTCCCTTGGAACCGGAGTTATGAACAGTTGTTAGCCATTGTGTGGGTGCTGGGAATTGAACCCAGGTCCTCTGCAAGAGCAGCCAGTGCTGTTAACCACTGAGCCATCTCCAGCCGAAATAAGATATTTAAAAAATAAGAAAATAAGTGGAATATGATAAAACACTATTCACAAAGACAAATTTTTATCAGATATTATTTTAATTAATTTTGTTTCAAAATATTGGAATTACTAAGAGAAACATTAGAAGTACTGCCCATTATTTTAAGGTTAATAGATCTCTTCTAAATCTTTTGCTTTAAGACAAAGAAATGAATGAAATGGTTTCTGCAGTTGGTATTTTTAATAGTAATAGTGTTCTCATTTTATGTGCCTATATGTGTACACATAGTGTATATTTACATAATTTTTTGTTTTCCATATCATTTCAGGTAATCCTTACTTACAAAATACATTACAACCTTTATTTTTTTACTCAAGTCAGTATATTTAAGCAGTTGAATGTAGTATTACAGAAGGAGTTAAAAATTAACAAAATCTTACTTTAGAATTACTTACGTATGGAAGATGGAAGGTATTTATCAGATAAAAATAACTTTTTCCTAATATGTTTTAGCTTCAAGAAAAATTGACTGAAGAAGATAAAGAAAAACGAAAATTAAAGCTTAAGCTGGAACTCCAAGAGAAAGCAACAGAGGCTCAAATTGCTGAAAAGACAGCAGGTATAGTAGTTGAGTGTTAGCATGCAGCTAGAAGCTTATGTATGATGTGTCCTGATGTGTCTTGGTTAATACTAGCACACTGCCTTATTTGCCAAAGGAGGAGAAGGTTTTTTTTTTTTTTCTTTTTGACTGCTTAGAAAATAGATGGCTTTAACATCCTGGTACTGGTATTAGTAAGAGCTTTACCTGTATTCATACTGATTTGGGCATTAAATGCATTGTTAACACCATGTCAATCCAATCACAAAAAGGTTGTTTGTTTTGTTGGCAGGGCCTGAACAAACAAGGGGAAATAATGATTACCAGTGCCTCTACCTTTCAACCAGCAGTTCAAATACCACTTATTGTTTTAGCTCATGGAGAGGAAATACTTTTCCTTTTATAAAGATAGTCCTATATTCATTGCTAATGGAAGCCTACGTTTGATTTAAAAAACTCTGTGCAGTTAACAGGTTAACATCTGATGAGGTACCTGATGACAGAGATAATATTTTCCCTGAGATTAAAGTTAAAGGTTGTCACAGTGTAATGTTGTACATGACTGCCTTAAATAGATTTTGGAAACTATCTTTACTCTTACACAGATCTTTGAAAGAATAAAAATTTAAACCGTATTTATTGGTTAGAGATAGGATCAGGAGAGTCTCAGGTTATGATCTCCATCTGTGTAAACCACTATGGCTCTCTTTCTCACACTATTTTCATCTGTTAAGAAATATGAAATTATATAAAATGCTAGACATTCGTATTTAGAAGTATTTTAGAGATTACTTGTTCAACATTTTATATTTTATGATATTTAATTATTGATTTCAGGCTATAATTATGTTTTGTTACCTACTTAACTTGGTTACATATATAAAAGAATTAAGGCATTTTAGAATCAGAGAGATCATTAATATCGATTATCTTCAAAATATTGCTGTGGAAAATCTAAACATAATTATGAAACTATGATGAATATGACCATAAACAAACAATCCAGTTGTATACTAAATGGTTACTTTTGTATCGATAACAAAAATCCATAAGGTTTTTGTTTCTTTGTAGTGGGCAAATGTAAAGTAGAACATATTTGAAGGAAAATTAATACTACATTAAAATGAATAATATAAATACAACTTAGGACAATTTGGAAGTTTCCCAGATTTTTATGAAAATCACACACACACGAACACACATGCACGTGCACACACACACACACACACACACACACATGCTAGGACAGTATTGTAAGAAATACATTTGTTTTGAAATATATGAATAATAATAATTAGCTTCCCATATGTATTACAGAACTACTTGAATAAATTTGGCACTATCATGACTTAATGAGAATAATGATTTAATTTAACTGCCTAGTCTATCTCTTGATAGAGACTCATTGAACAGTAATGGTTAGTATTTAACTTTCAAATAATACAGTTCAGCTTGTAGCTCAGATATTTATATATTGTTACGTATTTAAGACTTCTTTGATGATTGAACAGTTTGAATTTAACTTTCAAATAATACAGTTCAGCTTGTAGCTCAGATATTTATATATTGTTACGTATTTAAGAATTCTTTGATGATTGAACAGTTTGAATAATGCATGCAGTTTATGGAAGGAATTTGATTATTCTTATTAACTATATATTTTTCATTAATGCCAGAATATTGTTTTACCACATGTCAGATGTTTTAAATATTTTATATCCACCTAAATTGATGAAAAAACAATGCTGGATAGATTCTCTGAAATATACTAATAACTAAAGAGATATGTCATAAAAATTTTCAAAAGGAAAATCTTCCAGTGTTTTTAAAAAACATTAGTTTTCAAAGTATGTATGTACTTTTTCTATTTTACTGTATTTTGAAAAGGACTTTAAATGTTTTATACATAACATTAGAAAATATTTTTGTTGCATTGTAAACATTTTAATTGTGAACTGCTTAAGAATCTGTTGATTTGAAATTATAAAAACTTTTGTCCCATGGTAGACTCAGATATATAGTCTCAAGTAAGCTTATATTCTACCTGGTTAGGAAGAAGTTCACTCAAAAAGCAAAACACTAAAAAAATAGGAGCATATATATCTTAATTGGGAGAAACAATATAGGATTCTGATTACATGTCATTAATTCTGTGTTTCCTGTAACATGACAGAACCAATAATCCACCTGAATATGGATATTTGTTCTTCTATGACTGATCATTTTTATATTCAAAATGTATATTTGCTGAACTATACCAAGAATATTCGTATATCTAGTATGTTAGCAAAATATTAATGCTTTAAAAACGAACTTCTGCAATAAAAGTAAAACTTATATAAGCATTTAGACCAAATGTTCGCAATGGAAAACAGGATGCTAAAATATGTCTGGGTTAAAAAATGTTATTATATGGCAAATACGTCCTCCTAGTAGATAGTTCCTTGGAATATATAAAATATAAAAAATTATAAGAATATTTATATTGTGTTATTTCTGAGTGTAAGAGGATTAATAGTCTAGCAAGACGGGGTCTAGCAAGGGAATTTTTAAGTAAATTATCATACATTTATGCTGTGAGATATGATACAGTAATTAAGAACTTTCTGAGAAATGCTTGATGATAAGCAAAATTTTTCATAATTTAAAGTGAAGAGAACAGTAAGAAAGTTACATTTGTAATATAATTTTGTTAGAAGAAGAAATAGTATTTATAGACATTTATCAAATGAGGCACAAATTTTGGTGGTCTTTAAATGGAGCAGTCTAATGATTCAGTGAGCAGTTCCTGTCTTTTTCAGGTCTTCTAAAATGAATATGTACTAGTTTTAGTTTACTTTCAGAAAAAGTAAACATTATTTTTTTAAATATAAGATTTTTAAAACAGTAAATTGCACTTTAATCTTAAACAATTCCTATGATGTCTTTGAGAAATAAATTATATAAACGAAAGTTCTATGATAACCATAGAATGACTGTACTCCAATTTTGCCAGTTTATCCATTTTCTTTTTCTCTTTTAGATTCCCCACATACTTATTTTTATGTCTTTATGTGTATTATATAAAGTTTGTGTGAATTAATCCATCTTGTCTTCTCAGCTGATTGTTCAATTTTTAACAATAAGAGGGCTGGAAATATGGCTCCTGAGTTAAGAGTGTGTACTGCTCTTGCAGGGGACTTGCGTTCCATTCCCAGCACCTTTGTCAGGTGGCTGACAACCACATGTCGCTTCAGCTCTAGGAGGATCTCACTTCTCTGTCCTCCAGTGATTCCTGCATTCCTATGCACATACCAACTCACAGGCACACACACACAAACATAAACACAGATGCATACATGCGGACACATAACACACACATAATAAATCCTAAAAGAATAAGAATCTGCTATATAAGTGGAGACATGGCTCAGTGTTAAAGAACATTGGCTATTCTTGCAGAAGACCTGGGTTCGAGTTCCAGCACCTACATGGTGACTAACAGTTGTCCATAACTCCAGTTCCAGGGGATCCAGCAGCCACTTCTGCCCTCTGTGGCCATTGCATGACATGAGTATACTTAAATATATGCAGGCATAACACTCATACACGTAAAATAAAGATAATCTGATATAATTAAACCCACATTAAACAAAATCTGCCCAGTTTTGTTAGGCAGGTTGAACCAAATCGGGAAAGTAGAAAATCTTATATTAACCCATGTTCAAATCACAGTATTAACAATGAATACTGATTGCATATCTCCAGGAAACTATTTTGCTTCTGGACTTAACATTTTTCAGTGTGAAATATGAATATTAGGGCCTAAAGAAATGGATCAGTGGTGAAGTGCACTAGCTGCTCTTTCAGAGGACCCAGTTTGGTTCTCAGCACCCACATGGCGAATAGCAACCATCCATAACTGCAGTTCCAGGATATCCAGTGCTTCTTCTGGTTTCTATGGACATTGCATTACATGTGGTTCACTTACATATATGCCGACAAAACACTCATACACATAAAATAAATTTTAAAATATTTTAAAATCTAGCCAGGCGTGGTGGCGCACACCTTTAATCCCAGCACTCAGGAGGCAGAGGCAGGCAGATCTCTGTGAGTTTGAGGCCAGCCTGGTCTACATAGTGAGTTCCAGGACAGCTGGGACTACAGGGAGACCCTGTCTCAAAAAGACCAAAAAAAAAAAAAATTAAAAATGTGAATATTACCTAACTTATCAGATTAATTTAAGGATAGAGATAGCATTTAAATATACCCAGTATATAAACAGTTCTCAGTAGATTGTAGCCTCAATATTTTATATTAATTTATCATTTTAAAGTACATTTTTATTGAATTTCATGTAACATATCTTAATTATATTTAGACACCCTCCCTGTCTGCACTCCCTCATGGACTACCCATGGGATTTCATGCATTCATATATGTTAAGGCTATTGGGTCAAGTTCTAGGTTTAACTTGACTGGCCCTGTCTAAAACCCAAACAACGAAATGTAAAGCCATTGAGGAAGAATCCCAACGTCGATCTGTAGCCTTCACACGTGTGGACGAGCGCACACACACCCAAATTAATTATTTACTTATAGCCTTCACACATGTGTACACATGCACACACACACACAAATTAATGATTTACTTATAGCCTTCACACGTGTGTACATGCGCGCACACACACACCCAAATTAATGATTTACTTATAGCCTTCACACGTGTGTACATGCACACACACACCCAAATTAATGATTTACTTATAGCCTTCACACGTGTGTACATGCGTGCACACACACACCCAAATTAATGATTTACTTATAGCCTTCACACGTGTGTACATGCGCGCACACACCCACCCAAATTAATGATTTACTGTTAATACTAAAAGTTAGATTAGAAGATTTGGAAACAGGATTTCATTGTAAGGAAAATGGCTGTTGACAATCAGTATTTCATAATATTCATACATTTTACTAAATTGTGAATCCAGAATAAGAGACATGAAGTAGAAACTATTTGGACTTGATAAACCATCACATATGCTGTTATTTAGCCTCATTTGTTTCCTTTATTTCCCTGTTGTTCTTCCCTTAATAAGGTGACTATTGTCATTCTATGTGACCTTAGGAGCATTTGGAACTCAGCTGTGTCCTGCATCATGGAAAATCTCAGATGTCTCACCTGCTCACCTTTCCCTCCTCTTTATATACACAGGAGTATCATTGGGTCATGATCACTGATGCTTTTTATTAGACCACTAAATGCTTAACAGGAATAGTGTGAACGTCTTTGAAAATCAAATAGTTTATGTTGAGAACTCATTATTAACTAAGCACTGTGTTAGGCACTTGAATGTACATCAGAAAACACGTGGAAGTTCAAGCATTCTCTTTTCTTGCAGTACTTTTTTTCATTTATTATGTACCATGAATACTTGCTCAGACTTTGGGTCGATACCTTTGTTCTACTGTTTCTCTCACATGTATGACAATAGTTATCACTATCCTTTGGTTAAAATCTACAGTAAGTGGCTTTTATTTTCAAGTTAATGGTTATGAAGGGCTTAACCTGTAGAAGTTCTTGATAAATGTTACCACATTGTTTTCTGGGGTTCTGCATCTAATGAGATATATTCAAACTATTTTTAACAAATTTATAGTTATATCAGTAATGCCCCAAACTAATAAGAGGTAACTACCCCATATTTATTTATATGCTATTTGTTTCACAAATAATTTACTTGTACTCCTTCTTTTAAAAAGGAGTACTCACTGTTTTGATTGCCACAGTTTTTCATTTTCCCTGCATTTCATACTTAACCTTATTTAGGAAACATGAAAACAATTGTTACTCTCTACAAGAAGCTATTTTCATTTTCTCTGCTTTTCAGATTTAATCTTATTTACAAAAATCTGAAAACAGGAAAAATGTGTTAATATCTACAAGAAGCTGAGTATGATAATACACACTTGTACCCTTAGCATATGGGGGACTCACCATCAAAGCTAGCCTGGACTTCATAGATTCCCTGTTTAAAAAAATTACTTCAAGAAAAGAAAGTAAAGGAAAAATGCATCGTAAGTAGGTTTTACTTAGTTTTAGAAAAATCTTCCTTATGTGTTTGCATTGGAAAATGTTTGCTTCATTGTACCTATTTAGAATGTTTTATTGTGTTTTGACTAATTTAAATATACACATGTGTAATATTACTTGAAGATAGCCTAAATGGCCTTCAAATATTAGGGGACATTTTAGGGAAACATTGAATTCTTATACGTTTGAAGTATCTCTTTATTATGAAAAGATTAAACTAGACATTTCAAAGTTTGTTTTAATTACATTGAATTCAATAATGTGTTGATATTCTGTGCTCTGATTGCATCCTTTAATTTGCTTTTATGTCAACGATATATTTTTAACTTTTAAAGCTACCTTACTCATCTAACCCTTTTCTCCATCTAAATGTCTCTGTGGGCGTTGTCTGGTATTTACTGTCTTTTTACTCCTTTTACCGTATTGAATTTACAGCATGTATACACTGTTCAAATCTTTAACAGTATTTTTCCTGGTTTGTTTTTTTTTTGGTTGTTGTTGTTTTAAATGTGTATATTTCTTCAGAAACCTTGCTTTTTACTTCTTAAAATACATTAGTGCCTCTGTTTTATGTTAGTTATTTTTCCTTCTTGCATGTCATCCATTAAAGATTAGCTGTGGAAGGCTGAAGCATGGAGAGATTATGAATGACAGAACAACTGCTGTAGAATAATAATCAGTTTTTGGTATTTAATGCTGTTTGACTTTTGCGGACACATTTCTTATTAACCTTTGGTACAGAGAGAAATCCAGGTTCCTGATATCTCATGGAGAAGATGAATTTGAGATCCTCTTCCAATTAAACTGAAATAAAGCCAATATTGTGTTTTCACCAAAAGAACTCCTAAGCTTCTAAGTCTTGTGTTTAAAAGCCTGTCTGTCTGTCTGTCTGTCTGTCTGTCTATCTTACTATTTTTAATATGCCATTTAATGGTTATATAAATTGCTCAGCTTATTTGTACTGACAGTGCAACTGCTTACGCCATGTTTCCTCTTTAAATACAGATTCTTTTCTGAAATCCAAATTTAAAATATTTTATATAAAGAGGATCCATTCTTATTACCATAGAGATTGTAAATTTCTTTCTTTAGAGAATAGAAGTTTAATAGTGATTGTTCAGGGGATCAGAACATAGAAGACTGAAACTTACAACTTGAGGTTTTCTATTGTGGTTATAATGTAAATGTTAAAGTATAGGTATATTGGGGCTGGAGAGATGGCTCAGAGATTAAGAGCACTGGCTGCTCTTACAGGGGACCCCGGTTTGATTCCCAGCACCCACATGGCGGCTACGAACTACCCTTAACTCCAGTTCTAGGGGAATCCGACACCATCTTCTGACCTCCACGGCATTGCACGACGTGGGTACACTCACGTTCATGCAGGCAGTACACTCATACACATAGAATCAGAATAATAAATAAAAAATATATTTTAAAATATAGATATATAATCTACTATTATATATCCAGACAAATGAAGACATCTTACTTTCTAGCATGAAAAAATAAAGTTGTATCATAGACGATATTATCACTTTTCTTTTATAAAAAAACATGTTTCTATATTGCTGTTGTGTTAATATTTCCTGCAGAGATATGAACAAATGTTTATTCATGCCAGATAAGGCACTAATGACAGACCAATGAAAGAATTCCACTCTAGTCTAGCTTGATGCACCATTGATTTTAATTGGGTTACTTGTGGGATCATAAGCAATTTATAGGTGGCTACATTACAAAAGAAAATTACCCCCCCCACACACCTCCAGTAATCATCAACCACTTACATATCCTCGGGAGTGGTGAGAACTGATGCATCTGGAGTACTGCCTTCTGAGCCCTCTATCGCTTCATCAGGGTATGTTAGTGGGCACAGTCTTAATAAGGATCTCACGTAGGAAGTCACAGCTATTCTATTTTCAGTACAGCAACAAGCACACCCTTCCCAGAAGTCTACAACTACCATATCTCACATCACCTCCAGATTAAGATGAACAAGAGTACTTAGGAGACTGAGGCAAGAAACAGAGTTCAAGGCTGACCTCAATTACATCATAGAAACTTGTGTTAAAAAAGAAAAGAATAAAGGTTTATTCTATATACTAAAAATATGGAAATTGTACTTTAAATATTTTATTTATTATTGAGTGTATTGCATGTATGTAAGTGAACCTGTGCTGTGCTGTGCTCATGGAGTCAGAAGAGGCTGTTAGATTCCCTGGAACTGGAGTGATGGATAATTGTTAGCCACCATGTGTGTGTTGAGAATTGAACCTGAGTCTTTTGTAAGAGTAGCCAGCACTCTTAACCACTGAACCATATCTCTGGCCCCTGGATATTTGCTTTTTTTAAAAAAAAATTTTTATTTATTATTTTATGTGTATCCATGTATTGCCTGCATGTAGGTAAGTGCACCCATGTCGTGCAGTGCCCATGAAGGACAGAAGAGGCTGTCGAATACCCTGGGATTGGAGTTATAGATAGTTGTTAGCTGCCACGTGGGTGCTGGGATTTGAACCTAGGTCTTCTGCAAGAACAGTCAGTGTTCTTAACTGCTGAGCCATCTCTCCAGCCCCGATATTTACTTTTAAGAAATAATGCACGTTAGGTTCTCAATTTTCTGTGGAATCAATAAAATGTGATAGTTTCATATAACGAATGCCTGGACAGCAAAAGTACAATGGAACATTTTATGTGTTACAGTCAACTATGTATATGATACATGTAATTTTCTGTATACATTATATTTATTAGATATATTATGTATCTTGTACATATATAAAGACAAAAGGGCTTCAAGAATATGAAATACATTTCAGGTAAAATAAAAAGATTCCTCTCTGTGAAGAGTAGAAATGATGATAAAGTATTGTTAATATTACTGCATTTGTCTTTTTTTTTTTTTGGTCTTTTTGAGATAGGCTTTCCCTGTAGCCCCAGCTGTCCTGGAACTCTAGAACCCACATAAAGATGGAAGGACAGACCCAACTAATAGTGTGGTATATAAAACAAATTTTAGAATAGTAAATTGAATTTGGCATGAAGAGGTTAAAAGAAGGACACACCAAGCTATGTGGAGTGTGTTTTGGTTTTAACTTTTCTTTTGTAGGCCAAATTACTTATATTAAAATTTTTCAGTCTTATGTATTATAATCTAAAACAATGTAATATTCATGGTTAGTAATATTCATATGGTCATTTCATGAAACATATTGTATTTATAAGAAATCCATTTTGTATCATTATAAGTCTCCCAAAATTGACTAACCATAATATAAAACTACAATAATGGATACTCAGAAAAATGGAGATTTGTTAATAAAGGCCAGTCTTTTATAAAACTGTTGTCTATATTATATGTCTTGCTTTAAGTGGGGGATGTTAACTGTATTATGAAAAGTCCTAATGATTTATTCTCTCTTTAATTTGACATATTACATTTAAATAGTTACCATGCAGGTGTTAAAAACAGATTCTTTATCTTGAGAAGTATCTATTCTTCAAATTATGCTATTTAGAGAATCATGATCCAGTGTTTAAACCTGAATATTTTTCAGTATACGGTCTCATTCCTAGTATGTTTTAGATGTGGTTTGAAAGCTGTAGAATATGAGTTTGTCAATAGACTTGGATTCTACTGAGAAAATATGTACCCTGCTTTGACTCAGTAAACTCATGCTCAGTATGGTTCGGCTTCTTCATATTTATTCTTGCCCATATTAGAAAACAATTAGCTTACTAAACAAATTTGAGTATTTGGTGGTGGCGGGGTGAGGGTGATCCTCTCTGAATCTTTCTCATTTGAGTAAGAATTATAGATATTTGATAACCGTGTTTAAAAATGGAGATATCCAAATATTATTGTAAACACCCAATGATTTGTTTTACCTACAATATAAGTATTTTACTTGGTTGGCTTACATAGTAGCTAATAATATTTGTTAATGTAATTTAACTGCTGTGAACCTTTACTGAACAAATATTGAAATTTATTCAAGTCAAAGAAAGAGAATCTCTAATGACTTTTGTTAAAGCTTCTATTTAATAGTTAAGGAGAAAAGTTTGTATGACATACGAGATGCAATTAACAGTAGATTTTACATTTAATAAAAAGAAAGAAGCATGCGTATTTGCTTTATTCATTCCATCATAATTTGCATTAGAGCTGTGGGTGTTTAATGAGCAAATTCCAAGTAAAATGCTATATTGATTTTCTAGTGAACTTTGTAATAGTCATCTACCTTGGAAAAGCTCAGTGTTTACAATTAAGTTTTCTTTACTAAAAATGTTGGAGAGTTGCATATTGATCCTATGAAAGTAGAGAACTCCAGAAAGAATTAGGTGTTGTGTCCCCCATCCCAATTCACGTAAACCCTAAAAAGTGTTACAGCAATGACCATTCAATTGTGCCGTAATTTTGAAAAACATTTCTTATTAGACATAGAGCCAAATTTTAGAAGTGTGTTTGTGTATATTTGGGGTATTTTAACGTTTAACCTTAAATACACGGTGATACTCAAAAACACATGTAGAACTTTAGATTTTAAATAGCATTATAAAAGGAATCCTACTTTTATTTTTAATCATGCAGGACAAAATAACTCCTTCATGTAAAGGATTTCATGCTTTAATCATGTGGATAAGCAGGTGTATTGTTCAGTGCTATCCTTATTTCCTTTTATTAGTTACTATTTTATGTAAAGTGAAGCACATCTTTCGTTAAATGTCAACATACAAAACTGGTCACATATAAGTCAACTATGTTGTTGGCTCATGCAAAATGATCATGAGTTCATGGTCAGCTTGAGCTATATAACAGTGCTTTGTTTAAATAAACATCAATTTAAAAATTAATAACAAATCTGGTTACACTATAGAATCAGTAGGAAATCTGTTGGCACTCAAAATGTCACAATTAGTATTTTAAATTGTATATTAACAACATGCCAAAATATCCAGAGTTATATGACATATGTGCTAATCTGTAATTTTTTTACATTTTACATAGTGTCTGGCTTACAAATTGTAAGTATTTTATAATGGATAAAAATTAGAATTATATAGTATTTTGTATAAACTGTGTCATGGTATTCTGCTTATAGTGATTATTAGAAGGGAAAGTAAATGTCATTTTGGGTACTATATTCTGGATAGGTTTCTTTCAAAATTATGTGATGAATTGATCTATGGTAATAGCATAGTATAGGCACACAACAGTAACGATAATATAAAAGAAGGGAGGGAGGGAGGAAGGAAGGAAGGAAGAAAGGAAGGATGGAAGGAAGGAAAGAAGCTTACATGATCATTTGAGATCTCCTCTCTGATACTTGCATTTATTTGTATGAAGTTCTGCACAGGCAATGCTTTAGTCTTTTCACACTGATTTTTCTTAATAAGAATCAAGGGATTCTTGGACAATTTCCTACAGTGCATTTTGATCCTGTTTAGAACCCCTCCTCCATTTCCACCCAATTTTACTACTACCCAACTTCATGTTCTTGTTTTTTTGAGCAGGGGAGGATAAAGGCCGATTGAGTATAATTTGTATTCCCCAAATGCTCTTGGGCGTGGGTCCCACTCCTGGAGCCTAGTCAATCCACCTGGTGTAACACCTTTAAGGAAATCTGACATTTTGTCTCATAGCAGCTATGACTTGCCAATAGTTCTTCATTTGGGACTGGAGCTTTTTGTCAGCCTCCCCCCATCAAAGCTGTAATTTTGTCTGGTTTAAATTTGACCAGGTCTTGTACATTCTGTCAAAAGTGCACAAAAGTGTGTGGGTTCGTGACACACAGATTTTAATTTCCTGCATTTTCACCTTTTTTTTTTTTCAGGCAGTTTTTTCCCTTGAAACATAGATTACTTGCAAATATCTTGCTAAGTGTTTTTATATTTTATTTATTTTTTATGTGTATGAGTTTATTGCCTGCATGTAGGTAGGTGTACCTATTTCATGCAATACCTACGGAGGTCAGAAGAGGGCATCAGATTCCCCTGTAACTGGAATTATGGACGGTTGTTAGCTGCTGTATGGGTGCTGGGAATTGAAAGAGCAACCAGTGCTCTTAACCACTGAGCCATCTTTCCAGCTCCAATATCTAGGTATTTTAAGATTATCTGTCGTCCTTCTGATTTTCAGTTTTACTTTACATTCTAATGCTGTTAATACTTTAAACTTTTGAGATTTAATTTATGACCACAAACTTGGTGTCTTTTGCTGAATGTTCATTTTCACTTAAAAAGAATATTTATTCTGACTGAAAATATTTTATAAGTATTGTTTACCTCTTGATTGGTCATATTGTTCATTTTATCTTTATTTTTCTTGCTGATTTTCTATTCACTATCTCTATCAAAGAGTCAACTAAAGATTCCAAGTGTGATTATGTAATCATTTGTTCAAGTCCACCAGTTTTTGCTTCGGGTGTGTGCATTGCGCTGAGTAATTTTTGTGTATGTTTGATGAAATAGCCCTTTATCAATCTTTAACATCACTCTTCATCACTGTTAATTTTCTTTTGTGTAAGTGTGCTTTGGAATTAGGCATGCTGGCTGTATTTCATTTGTGTTTATACGGTCTATCTTCCTTGCATTCTCATTTTAATCTATATATATTTGAAGTGAATTTTCTTTCCCTTTTTGTTCCTCCGTTCTTCAGTTTTCTGTCATTAGGAGATTGGTCATGTTATTTGAACCTGTTTTGCTAGTCTATCTTCAGTTTCTAAATTTAATGTTGATTAATATATACTAGTAAATCTATTGATTGCTACGTAGATTAAAATATACAATCAATTATTATTCGTGGCTTCCGCATTTGTCAGTAAATATTTAAGATTATTTGGCGGTACTGAAAACTTCATTCACGTTAAAGTTTTTGCTTTTCGCCACTAAACCACTTTGTGCACTCAAGCTGTTTTGTTCTCACCCAGCTCTCGCCCACTTTGTCTTTGCCCTTCATTTTTCATGCTCCATTTCTTTCACCATTTGTCTTCTGTTTGAAGATCACCTTTCCCACCTTTCTGGATTCTCTTAAGTTTCCTTCAAATGCGAATTTTTTTTCTAGCTTCACTCATGGAGGATATTTTAATGAGAAATAGAACTCTGAATTGGTAGTTCTTTAACTGCCTCACATATATGTGGCCATTTTTCACTGATTTCCAAGGCTTGGGAGGGCAAATCTGTTGTCATTTCAATTTCTGTTGTCCTGTAAAATTGTGTTTTGTTTTTCTCTGAATAGCAGTGCAATTATTGAATGCCACATCACCGTGTATTTGGGGTGGGTGTTTTGATTGATACTCACCTGATTTGATGTTTGGTTTATATATCTTTTGCAGTGTTGGGTATTCTTCAGCCCATCCTTCTTGAGATACAGATTGTATGATCTTTGTTTTTTCACAGATTGCTGAGACTTTGCTCATTTTTTCATATTTTTTCTTTCTGTGATGCAGAGCCAATAATTTTTAATGATTTATCTTCAAGTTCACTGACACTTTCTATGTCCTTTTTGCTATTTAGGTATCTGGGAAGCTTTAAAATTTGATGTTTTATTTCTAAATTCTAAAATTTGCAATTGGTTCTTTTTAGAAATTATCTTGTGTTTTGTTTTAACTTGATTCTAGAGTACTTAGAAGGGTTCTGTCTGCTGTAGGGACTTAATATTGGGTTGAGGATTATGTGTAGCCTAACCTGTAACTTTCCTCCCATGCAAGTCTTATAATACACAGAATTCTAACCTCTGAGAGTTTCTAAAATATGATTTGGATCAAATTGTTCCTGTTGTGAGAGCCCACTAGTATAATATCTAAGCTCTGTGTTATTATATATATTTATTTATATGTAGTGAAAGTTCTAGGGAATGGGTCATTTATGAGAACTGTTGAAATAAAGTCTTGCTTAGATAAGTGCTGATGCCCTTTTGTGTTCACTCTTGCCCATTTATTTTCTCACCCAGAAGCCAGAATCATCCCTTTTAAACATAAATGTGCTCTTTTCATTTCCTTCTTCAGAACCCTCTAAGAGGTTATACTACATGTGAAATCCTTACTATAGTTACAAAATCCATTATCAACTCCCAGAACTGTCACATACCCTTATTGTGCTCTAGCCATATTGGCCCTGTTATTGTTCCTCAGATACATCCAAGGTTCTTACACTTTTAATTCTCTTCCTTAATATCCTTTCATGTCTCCTTCCCTCCTTCCCTCCCTCCATCCTTCCTTTTTATTTAAATTTTACTTTGAAAGGTCTTTTCTGACTACTCCCAGAAAAATAGTCTATTCTGCTTCGTCTCTGCAAATCATTGATTTTGTGTGTGTGCGCGTGCGCGCGTGTGTGTGTGGTATTTTTCAAGCCTTTATTACTACCTATTTTTTCTTTGTATTGTTCTGTCCAATTCTCTCCCTATGTTTTACTCTGCTGTCTGTTTTTCTGTAATATAATGTGTACTCAGTGGTGAAGGTATGAGGCTATATTTATAGCTGTTAAAACAAGATAGATGACTGGCACATGAGTTTGATAAAGCAAATTAATCAGTGGCTATACTTTGTTTTCTTAAAGCTCAGCTTCTTGACTGTGATTTTTCTTTTGCTTTTTCAGTGCAAATTACATGTTTTGTTCATGTTTTTGTTTTCCTTTTTTTAGTTTAGTTTTATTTGATTTTTTATTTTAAGGCAGGATCCCATGTATTCGAGGCCAGCCTCTAACTGTCATTGATGATGACTTTCAACTTCTGACCCTCCTGCCTCCACCTCCCATGTGCTGGGATTCTGGGTGTGTACCACCCTGCTCAATTTAGACAGAGCTGGGGATTGATGCCATGGCTTCTTGCATATTAGGCAAGCACTGTAACAGCTACATCCTCTGTCCTATATTTACACTTTTCATAATCTATCATGAAAAAGATATAGCTGACTTACTCTCAGGATGGTTCTTCTGGACCACTTATAATTTAAGTAATCCAATATCTATCCTGTGCTCTGTATTAATTTGTAACAAATCTGAACCCATGGTTTGATAGTATAAATATAATTTAGGTCAGCTATTTAAGTACTTAAGGCTATCTTGCTTTGGTAATATTTTAACAATTTGCAAGGTCTTAAGAAATTATGTTTAAGAAAGGACAATTTGAGATAATACCTGAGCTCCCCTCAATACAGTAAGTGATGCTATTTGTACCATAATCCTTTTCTGTAGTATTCCTTCACTGTTGAAATGTACAGTGGTAAATAACTATGTCACTAACTGAACTGCTATCCTTCATTTGATGTTTACCATTCTATTTATGCATATGCATAAATGATAGAGTCGCTTTCATAGTAACTCACTACTTTAACATTTTATTTATGTTTGTCTGCCTACTCATGGTTAATTCGTTTTAAATGCCAAGCGGTATTGTGTTTTGAATGTGTTTGGTCCTGCTCATGTTGATGGACACTTAGGTTTTTTTCTCAGTTTTTGTTTTATATAAACAACAATTCAGTCAGTATTTCATATGTGTTTCCTTTTGCACATGTGAATAAATTTCTTTATACTATATATCAAAGATACTAGATTGTAGTAGGTACATATTCAACTTTAATACCATTGTTAAATATATGGTTGTAAACATTTATGAATAATATGCAATATTTATGAGTTTCATTTTTTCATAAACGCAAATTTGTTGTTAGACCTTTAGCTCTCTTTTTTAAAAAGTGAAATATCTGTTTTGCAGTAGCTACTAAAAGTGCTTTCTGGGGTTGAGCACGGGCTGCTGCCCTACAGGACCTGTTTTTTTCCCAGCACTCACATGGTGGCTAACAACTGAGTTTCAGGGGATCCAATGCCCTCTTCTGACGTTTATGAGCATTGCATACACATGGTGCGTTTGCCTACATGCAAGCACAATACTCATAGACATAAAATATAAATTAAAAATTCCTTTTTTGAGTCATTAATTTGTATTAGTCTAATTGGATAAATAAAAGCTCTTTAAAATACTAGGCTTATTTTTGCTTTTTTATTGCTACACATATGCTTTTCTCCTTTCTTGATTGGTTATGAATTGTCTGGTTTTGTAGCTTTGGTTGAAGAAGTATATTTTGCACAGAGAGAACGTGATGAAGCCATTGTGTACAGATTGAACTTAGCCATTGAGGAAAGAGATGAAGCAATTGCACGAATGAAGACTATGGAAAAGTCACTAAAAATGTATGTATACAATTAAAATTATGTGATATCAGGAACATTTATAAAATGCATTGCTTTATGTGCCGTTTACATATTCAGAGATGTTATTGATTTTTTGTCGTTATGTTAGGACATTTCATATCCCTGTGGTAATTTTTAAAACTAGCATTCTTGTAGTTTGCCTGTCAGGGATAATAAAGTTTTAAAAATATTTTATTTATTATATTTATTTTATGTCTATGAGTATATTGCCTGAATGTGTGTAAGTGCACCCAGGTTGTGCAGTGCCCAAAGAGCTCAGAAAAGGGCATCAGATCTGCTGTACTTGACGTTACTGACTGTTGTAGGTGCCCTGTGGATGCTGGGAACCAAACCCAGGTCCTCTGTAAGGAAGTCAGTCTCCTGACCACTGAGCTGTCTCCCTAGCCCAATAGTAAAGGTCTTAGAAAGAAAGGAAATGCACATCTTCAGGATAGTTGCTTCACTTCTTCATAGTTTGATTTTCAGTGTCCTTACCCACCTTCCAGTGTGACTCTTCTTACTTTCTTAGTGTCATTTTCTAGATTTGTTTTACTTCTTTCTCTGTCCTTTGCTTATTTTCCCCATTCCTGTGAACTACTTTATTTGTTCTGTCGCGTATAGTTTAAGTATTAGTGGTATTTTAAATGTTAATCAGGCTGAACGTAAGAGGCTACATTTGGGATAATTTAGTTAATTCTGATAGGTAAATGATGGGCAATGCTTACAAAAGCAATGTCCTAGAAGTAAGTACTATTCAAATTATAATGTGCATTCCAATTTCTTATTTAAATTTTTTTGTGGGGGCATAGGGGGTTACTACAGCACCTTGGTGGAGGTCACAAGACAACTTTTGGGAATTGATTCTCCTCCCCATCATGTGGGTACTAAGGATTGAACTCAAGAAATCAGGCTTGGCAGCAACCACCTTTACTTGATGAGTTCCTCCGTACTGTAGTCCAGTTTCTTAGATAATCTTATAGAATGCAGATTATCGTTCAGTAGGTTTGGTTGGGGACCAGAGAGCCTCCCAGATGATACAAATGCTGCTGGTGCAAGGAAAATGCTTCTACAAATATGTTATCAATAAGGTTATATAGAATGTAGTAATCTATTTAATGATGATTAATCAATATAATGTGTATGTTATCATATACTTGCTTTGACCAATGTTAAGTAGAATTTTTAAATAGATGATAAAAGAAAAATTTATTCTTCCTGGTTAACTATTTCCATAGTATCTATTCTCTTGACCACATACACTCCCCACCTCTCTCACCCTTCCTAGTCTTCTACAGAGGAATATGCTGGATTTTTTATCTTTCAGTGACTTGCACATTACTTAACATAATGTCCTTCACTTCCATCCATTGGGCCACAAATAACAGAATTTTATTCTTTTTCATATGGATATGCTATCATTTGGATTTATGTTTCCCAAAGATCCATGTGTTTAGGCCCATGTATTCCTTCATGGATGGTGGTGAAATATTCCAGAGCTGTGGGCTGATGGGGAATTGTTCACTAGGTGCATGCCACTGAAGGAGATATTGGGACTGCAGGTCTTCCGCTCTCTGTCTTTGCTTCTTTATTTCCATGGGTCTGTTTACCTCCTCCACGTTACTCTTTGTTGTCATGTACTGCCTTACCAGAGTTCAAAGGCAATGCAGTCATATAACCTTGACCTGAAATCTTGGGAATTATGGCTAAAATAAACCTTACCTCATAAGTTGATTGCCTCAATAATTTTTCACAGTGACAGAAACTTGACTCACATAGCCGGAATCACATTCTAAGAAGAAAGTGAAAAGGGAGTTAAGTTAAAAATACTTAATGTAGGGACTGGAGAACTGGCTCAGTGGTTAAGAATGCATACTGCTCTTCTGGAGGACCTGAGTTAAATTCCCAGCACCCGTATCAGACTGCTCACAACTGCCTGTGAGTCTAGCACTGAACTCATGTGTACAAATGCACACACATATATATACACAATTAAAAGTAAGAAAAAAATATTAAAATACTTAATGTATACCCACTAATATATGTTTGCATATACAGTCAAACTTTTGATACCTTTTTTCAGTCCCTTGTTGATAGTATTTTTAAAAACATTAAGTGACACCTTTAATCCCAGCACTTTGGGAGGCAGAGGCAGGCGGATCTCTGTGAGTTTAAGGCCAGCCTGGTCTACATAGTGAGTTCCAGGACAGCTGGGGCTTCAGGGAGACCCTGTTTCAAAAAGACCAAAAAAACAAACAAACAAACAAAAAAACAAAACAAAACAAAAAAACAGAACATAAAAGCAAATAAGTCACAAGTTCTGATTAGCTGGCCAGTAACTCTTTACTTTGAGGTCAGTGCTTGGCTTTTCACTATCGAACAAGATGAATAGCTATAGCTTCAGAGAAGAAAAAGATAATATTGACAGATTGAGGGATAACTCAAGAAATGGTGACATTTCTTGCATAGGTCTTTTCACTTGGATTGCAAGACTGTCAGTCCAAATTTGCATAGTATAGGAAATCAATTGAAACTTGAGCCCATGAACATTTGCTTCAGCATTCCTTACTAATTATCATAACCATGGGAAGTTAGACTGTAGAAGCCATAATTGTTTATGCAAAGTTGAGATTCTTTTGACTAATTGTAAACCATATTAATGAGATATAATTTATTATTTGTTGGCTATATTTCATGTGATACCAGTCATTACTTTAAGTCTTTAATTCAACCAGAAATTGTTATACATGGTTCTAGTAAACTTTATTTACCCTAAAATCATTTTAAATATAAAATCAAAGTCTTTATTAGCTTCTATATCTTTTTTTGTTTCATTTTTACTTTGTGTGTATGTATGTACTGCCTGCATGTATGCAAGTTGCACCCGTGTTGTGCAATGCCCATGGAGGACAGAAGAGGGAGAGTATGAGATCCCCTGGAAATAGAGTTACAGAAGGTTGTTAGCCACCAAGTGGGTACTGGGATTCGAACCTGGGTTTTCTGCAAGATCAGCAAGTGCTTTTAACCCTGAGCCATCTCTCCAGCACTTCTGTAGATTATTTTACATTGTTTCTTGTGAAAAGGTAGAACATTAAACTTTTATGTTAAAGTAAGTGATACAACAAGTTGTCTATTTACTGTTGGGCCGAATATAGTTTTCTGAAAATAATTTTTATTGATTCCTACTTAATCTTTTTAGCAAGATGAATGATCCAGTTCATAAAATCATGTCAAGTATACTGAATTGGCTCTTTATGTGGACATTAAAGATCTTGTCTCATTTCCTATTGCTCTGTATCAGGGAGAGGCAAAGTCAATGCTAATGTTGCAAATCCAACCTGCCACCTGTTTTTGCAACTAAAGTTGTATGAAAATCCAGCCATTAACTTACATGTTATGTATGGATGCTTTTGTACTACAAAGCAACATTTAGTAGGCATGACAGCGAACATAAACTAATCCAAAAATATTTATGCTCTGCCTCTTTGCAGAAAATGTTTACTGAACTCTGCTCTATATAATTTAATGAGATAAAATTGAGGCATCACCTTTTGGTATCTGTGATAAATATATCTCCAAGATTTAAAACAAACAAATGAGAAATAGAAATACTAGCTTTTTCTTTTTAATTTGTTTGCATTGGCACTTCCATGAACATATACAATGTTTTAAGTCTCAACCTTTTTCATATTGATTATAAGTAACGATAATAATAAAACAAGATTGAGATCTAAAAGCAAAGTGGTTGGCTTTGCGCACTCCTACTCAGCATGTTAGATGTAGCACACTAGACTCACTAAAAGGAGTTTAGATTCATTTATTAGCAAATGAAAAAACATTATTTATTTATTTTAGGGGTGATCACACAAATTGTTTAAGGTCTGAGCACTAAATTCACATGCTTGAGATCTAGTTCAGCTATTGATACGAAAACAATTTTAGCTTGAAAGTTGTTCATTACTAGCTGGGAATTTTTCATACTAAACTAAATTATCTCAACTAGACTTCAGTTATCTTAACTTTCAGTGTTAATTTTAAAAATTTGAAATCTCCCTCTCCCTCTTCTTAAAGTACTCATTCTTCTCATTGTGGTGCTCAATGACAATTTACAAATATGTAGAAATCCCATACACTTTGTGTTCTGTTGATTATCTGAAAAATACAAATTGGAAAACCTGCCTATATTATTGTTTTCTTTTTGGGGTTAAATAAATAAAAAAATAAAACTAAACCTGGAAGCCTATTAACTTAGTTTTAAAAATTCTTAGAAGTCTTGTTAATCTAAATATTTAATTATATTCTTTCGTATTTTAATTTCATGTCTAGTAAAATAATTATGACATTTTAAAATATCCATACAAGTTTTTATTTGGAAACTACATTAATTAGTACTTGGTCTGATTTTCTCTGAAAAAGCACTTTGCAGCACATGATTTCATTAAAAATTGTATTTAGTCAACTAATAAGTGAAGCTAAGTGCATTGATGTTCAAGTCCTTTCACTGTGACCATAAATAAACGTAGGAATTATTTTATGCTTTCCTGTTATGCTCTTGAATTGAGGGGAAAAAAAAAGTGGTTATTTTCTAATTTTTTTGTAGATCAGGCTTTTGCTACCAGTATCTTTGAAAATCTAATTTATTTTGTAGAAAATGTATAAAAGCTGGGAGTCTTTGCTTTTCTTGAAATGTAAGTATAAGCAAGTATTTGTAGCTTGAGGAAATACTGTTACATGTAAGTTAGAATTACTAGGCCTTGTTAATTCATAGAATGTCAATAGGTATAAAAATAGCTTTTTGATGTGCTTGTATATTTTTGTTAAGTTGCTGTGTTTAAGAATTACTACTCTGTCCTTGAATGTAGCAGTTTTACTTAATTGTGATATTTTCTCCATTTTTAGCATATTTATTATGCATATTAGCATATTATTTTTTACTACCAGCCTTTTTTGGTAAATATTAAATCACAGGTATGGAGATAGTATGGGGAAAGCCTCAGAAAACAGGAACTTGGATATAGAAAGCTTTTATAAACTATATAAAATTTTACTATATAGAATTTATAAAATAGCCTTAATTATTTGAAAAATCTGTATGAGTCCACTAATACCCATTGCAGTTTATCTTTTAGTTTACTTAATTTAGGGGTTGACTAAATTCTGTTTTCTAAAATATATCACTTAGAACATCTTTCTTTACTGTTAGTGCATTTATTCTGTTTATCAGTATTAACAAGCATATCAATAAACATCATAACTCTTATCAAACAAAATGCATTTATGAAGAGAAAAAATTTTCTTTCTCTTTAAATTGAATGATTGCATATAATATGAAAAGAAACATTCATCTAAAAACATGGTCCAGTTTTAGTCAGCCTTTATATATAGTATGTTTGGTTTAACGGATCACAGCAATAGATTTTTGGGTTTAAATTTAGTGTAATTATTTGTTATTGCTTTTCAGAGAACATAGTTAAACTTTGTAACAAAAATACCAGCTTTATTTTTACTTCTAACGTGTCCAAAAAAAGACAGGAAATACATATTCTGTTAAGAATTGCAAGTCCAGGAATAAATATAATGATAAGAATGAGTGCCTCTATCGCTGGGGAACTTTCCTCATCTAAACACATATGAACAATTGATCCTTGTAGTCATATATAGCAGTAAACATTAATAACTTAACAGTCTGAAGTCAGTGCAGAAGATAGAGAGCATTATTGAAAGATGGAGTCGAGCAGGTGCCACTTTAATATGTTCAGTGTCATGGTTGACTCTAAAGACTAGTCGAATGAAATTACTTGAGGTTCTAAAGATTTAAAAAGCGAACTCATTTTGCTGCACTAAGGAAATGCTACTGATCAGGCTTTCTGTGTCCCTTTTTTCTAGGCTAGAAAATATTAACCCTGAAGAAAATGACATGGTAAGCCATTCTCTGAGGAGATTTCTTGATGTCAGTCTTATATCTTAGAGGCTTAAGTTCAATTGAGTGGGTTTCAAGAACTAAGATGTGGGAAAAAGAAGAATTGACACACTAATAATGTACATCTTTGCTGCAATATGAAAATTCAATAACTTCACTCAGTCAATTTACAATTCACATGTGCCTATTAATTAAAACCCTATATTAAATAAAATATATTAAAACCTCATGTCTGACTAACATATAATGGTGTTGGTAGACATTACAGGAATTACTGAACAGAATAAACAATGCAGACACAGGCATCGCTATTCAGAAGAATGGAGCTATAATTGTGGATAGAATCTACAAGACCAAGGACTGTAAAAAGAGAATAACTGCAGGAGAGATGGGTGTAGTGATTGAAGAGCGGGACGCAGCTTTGGCTCAGGTAACTGCATGTGTCCGTAAAAGCACATACTCACTGCTTTCCCATCTTTTTAAACCACTGAAAAGGTGAATTCTGCCCAGATCTTCTTTATGTCCCTTTTAAAAACCTTTGTTACCCTATAAATAACAGGTTTCCTTTTGATTTTTCATAAGTACATGTCATTCAACTTGTTATTTGACCTCTAATTCACACTAGTTTTCAGCATATAATCAATATCGTCTTTCAATAATAAAATATTTCTGTATTTTCTTATATCACTTTTATGAATATACATTCTCTCTTTAAAATTTATTGGATTATTTCTTGGTAACATAAAACTTGTTTTATAAAATGTTAAGTTGTTATACAGTTGCATTCTTTAGAATCTTATTTGATTGCAGTTTTGTAAGGGCTGAGACAGTTTTTATTACTGTTTTATTCTTCAGTGCCTAAGTCAGTGCCTTTTGGGTCAAATTATTAGCATATTCTTTTCTGAAATCCATGTCCACCTTCCTGCTCTAAATCCAATCTGACTTCCTGAACCCTGAGGCTTCTGGGTCCACCACAGTCCTCGTAAGTAGCTTCTACATTCTCTTGTTCCAACAGTTACACAACTGGGCCCGGAGGCTAATTCCTCATTGGTTTTTTATTTTTGTCTCCTCTTCCTTCCAGAGCACAGTTTTGATGCTCATACATCTGATATAGGGCTCAGTACACTGCTGTTGCTGTTACGTGCGCAGTGCTGTGTTGCATCCCTTCCTTTACAGCCATTTTAGAATGTTCACCGTCATCTACTTCTGCTGGTTTGTCAGCCTCTGTGCTTGTTTCTCTCCATACCTAGTTTTGATCCCTTGGCCCACCATGAATATCACCAACTTTCTTATAACTTCATTTCTCTCTTTCTCTTTTGTTATTTAACACTTTCATTCATGTATGTAACATGTTTTCATTACTCCCTCCTTAATCGAACTCTCTCATCTCCCCTTTACCCCTACCCCACCCCTACCAGCTCCTTTCCCAGATTCATGATTTTGGTTCTGAGAGAGAGAGAGAGAGAGAGAGAGAGAGAGAGAGAGAGAGAGAGAGAGAGTTAAAAGTTTTTTTATTATTTTTATGTGTGCGCATGTATTGCCTGTGTGTAGGTAAGTGCACCCGTGTCATGCAATGCCCATGGAGGTCAGAAGAGGCTGTCGGATCCCCCAGGACTGGAGTTACAGACAGTTGTTAGCTGCCGTGTTGGTGCTGGGATTTGAACCTGGGTCTTCTGCAAGAACAACCAGGGTTCTTAAGCACTAAGCCATCTCTCCAGCCCCCAAGAGATTTAATTTAATTAGTGTCATCTGTGTGGCAATTGGATTTGGAATTATCCTTTGGGCTTGTTGTGGCGACCACGGGTAGACTCCTTTAGGCGATGATTTTCTCTTTCCTTAATCTATCAGTAGCAAATAATTAAGCCCGGAGAGGTAGGGTCTCCTGAGTCCCTCCTTCATCAATGCTCGATCGTTGATGGGCCCATTCTGGTACAGACCCCATATAGGCATCTACAGTTGCTGTTTATGATTAGAATGGTTGTGTCTTGCCCAGAAAAATTTTCACAGCTCATCTCATTTTGCTTACATTCTTTCTGTTGCCTCTTCCAGAATGTTCCCTGCACTTTGTAGAGGATGGCATAAATGACTTGTTCCGGGCTGAGCACTCATCAGTCACTTATTCTCAGCATCTTGAGTTATGCATCCATGAATTTAGGGAAATATCTCAGTGTTAGCAGGCTTCCTTCTCTTGTTTGTCCTATTCATCTGTTAAAAGTAAAGCCTGCTTCAGTTCCCTGTATATTCTGCACTTCTCCATCTTTACATGGCAAGAGAAATTCATACAGATGTGTAAACTGAACTTAATTTTATGACCACTGTAAACAAATAGACCCTTCTTTATTGCCTTCAAATATTGCTACATTTTAGTAGTCCCCTGTGGAAGACTGTTTTGTCTTATCTCTCCTTGGATCCACTTCTTAACTTTAGTAAATATGTCTGTCTCTCTATATATAGATAAATAGAACTATGCATGTCCCCAGCATTAACCTACTTGTATTTGTGCCTGAATCTACTTTTTCACTTGACTTCTTTACTTTTATTTAAAGATCACCTCTCAGTCAAGCGTGGTGGCACATGCCTTTAATCCCAGTGCTCTGAGGCAGAGGCAGGAGGATCTCTGGAGTTGAAGGCCAGCCTGGTCTACATAGTGAGTTCCAGGACAGCCGGGGCTACAGAGAGACCCTGTCTCAAAAACACCAAAAAAAAAAAAAAAAAAAAAAGACCACCTCTCTATCTCTCCACTTCTTCACTGTTTGTTCGTTTTCTGACCTGCTAGAGATGACCACTTAACCAAGTTTTTCCTAATTCATAAAAGCTTCTTTTTAGTTTATTTTTTGTCCAAAATGCTTTGTTCTCTGTGGTGGGTGGGTGGGCGGAAGTAAGTCTTGGTACCCTTGGTTTTCTCTCTTTTACTGTGGGTGAGGCTTCTCACACTGAAAGCTCAGTGTTCACAAGGGCCCTCTCCTATGTGTTTTAAGACTGCAACACTATTCTAATTTTGTCATGTCAGTCCTACGTAACTGCAAATGTCTTTCAGCAGAAGCTCATTACCTAATCTAAGCCTGATTCCTCAGCCTCCTCTCCATATCTAGAATCTAAACTCTATAGACCTTAAATGATCTGTTTCCTGTTATACCCTATTTAGCATCCTATGCTCCACAAATGAATCCATCCTCTCAGGATCTGCAAGTCTGATACTTGTCATCATATTAAACTTGTAAATTGGGCACCTGTTTTTTAACTTTTTTTCCCCTATCAAGTGTATTCAATTTTAGAGTATTCTACTGTGAAAGAGATAGCCAAAGCTATTTTTACTTACTTGGAAGTAATTACAGTGAAAACTCAAACATTAGATTTTTTATTGTTTATTTTCTTAAGTAAACTAAAAATAGATACTTGGAACATGATTAAATATTGATTGCTACCCATTCCTCCTTCTCTTCCCCCCCCCATGCTATAAAAAATGAAGAAATAAATCACTATTTGTTAATTATTTGCCAGTAAGCCTCATATATAAATAGTTGTTAAATACCATTGTAGTATATTTATGCTTATATTTTATGGGGGGAATAATCAGTTGTATATTTTTTTCAGTTTGCATATCTGTAAGCCCAAGTTGTGTTCATTTTAATTTTATGCTATATTGAATAAATACTGAAACTTTTCAGTTTACTGTCATATATCTTTATGGTAATACTGTTTTCCAAAAATAGATATCTTCTTTTGGAATGGTTATAAATTATGGACAAGTTTCAAAGATAATGCAATATTGAGAATTCCTATGACCCCTCACCTAATTTCAGTTCTCCCTAACTTTGCCATATCATATTACTCTGGTAAATGTATTTAAATTAAGAAACTAACTTGGATACATTGAGATTATTTAGATTTACCAGTTTTCTTTTTTTAATATTTTATTTATTATATTTTATTTTATGTGTGTTAGTGTTATGCCTGCATGTAGATTAGTGTACCTGTGTCGTGCAATGCCCACAGAGGACAGACGAGGCTGTTGGATCCCCTGGAACTGTAGTTACAGACAGTTCTTAGCAGCCATGTGGGTGCTGGGATTCAAATCCAGGTCTTCTGCAAGAACAGTTAGTATCCTTAACCATTGAGCCATCTCTCCAGCCCCAATTTACCAGCTTTGATTAACATCTCCCTTCTGCTGTAGGATCACTTGTTGGTGTCTTGTTGCATACACTGTCCTGTTATTCAGTCTCTTCTGTTCTGTGGTGAGCTACTAGTCTTCCCTTTCTTTGAGGGATATTACTTTCATGTTTTGTAAAATATTTCCAAGTTTTGGGTTCTTGGATATGTTTCTCATGATTGAGTAACTTTTTTTTTTTTTTTTTTTTGCCTTGGTCATGGTGATTTACAGCAACAGAAAAGTAACCAATGCAGAAGTGTTGGAAAGAACATAGAGCAAGGACAAGGTGCTGGTCCAACCATTGTGAAGATAATTAGTATAAATTTGTAGTATAAGGTTGACATGCTTCCACTCAACTGAAATAACACTGTCAAGGAAATAATTTTATAACTGTCTTCACACATGTTCAGAGAACTCGAAGGAGATGATTCAGAGACAATGTTCAAAGTATGAAAAATTGAAAATTACAACCATGAAAAACAGATGAAAATGATGATATACTTTTATAACATAGTAACATACAGCAAGAAAAATGCGGTGAACAACATATTTACATCTCTTTTAAAAATGAAGAACTGCTGGCTTGGTGGCACATGCTTTTTGTCCTAGCACTTGGAAGACAGAGGCAGGCAGAGCTCTGTGAGATCAAGGCCAGCCTGGTCTACATAGTGAATTAGAAGCCAGCTGGGGCTACAGAGAGACCCTGTCTCAAAAAACAGGAAAAAATATATTCTAGCTCATTTTATTAGTAGTATACTATAACTCTGATGGCAAATTAAAAACACAGACTAATATCTGGTTTGGTTAGGTTTTTTTTTTTTTTTCTTGAAACACGGTCTCCCTGTAGCTCCAGCTGGCCTGTAATTCCCTCTGTAGACCAGGCTGGTCTTGATCTCATAGAAATCTGCCTGCCTCTGCCTCTTAGGTGCTGGGACTAAAGGTATACATCACCGTACCTGGCAAGCACAATTTTTTAAAAAATCTTTTTAAAATTATATTTTTAAAAATTTAATTAATAACCACATAATTAGTAGAAGCCTTTCATTACAACAGCATTAACATAGTCAATGACAGTTTCCAGAGTAAAGATGCATCTCTTTCAAAATTGGCTGTACATTTTTAGGGTCACAGTGTTGAATTAACACAGTTGTACATTATTGTACTCAGTATAAACCCTTTAAGACATAAAATTGAATGATGTTTTAAGCACTGGGGAGGCAGAGGCAGGTGGATCTCTGTGAGTTCAAGGCCAGCCTGGTCTACATAGTGAGTTCCAGGATAGCTGGGGCTACAGGAAGACCCTGTCTCAAAAAAACCAAATATACACACACACACACACACACACACACACACACACACACATAAACTGTTTCATACAGGGAAAACTCATTTTTGATGCAACCAACACTTAGATGTTTGCACATGTGTCTCCAATCTCTATATATCTGATTATTACTAGTCACAGTTATATTCTGAGATCCTTTGCACCTGAGCCTGGATATGTTTTTATTTATTAATTTTTTGTGTGTATTTCATACAGAACATCCCAAACAATCTTATTCATCTTTATACCCACATCCCAAATCGTACGCTCCCATAGTCCCCCCGCCCTGCCACTGGTGCCTGTATACTCTGTCATCCCTGTTTCTGTCCACTGTGTTACCAATGTCTCCAGCCGTTCCCCAGTGCTAGTCCAGCTGCTGACTCTAGTCAGCCTATCTAAAGTTCCTTATTTAAGGAAGATCAGCTCTTCCTCATCTAGTGGCAATCAGTTACCATCATTTCTTTAGATAAGTTTGGAGTCTGCTGTTCATATTCCCAGGTCTATGCTGGGTTACTTTCTGGGAGTCTCTTGGGCCACCCTGACTAACAACTCAAAGCTATCTCCTATCTGGCATTGTTTGTTGTTATGTAGCCTTTAGCATATTTAACTGGATACTTAAAGAATTATACTGATCACTTTAATCTTTGGGTGTTTAAGACCGTACAGTTGGCCCAAATAAACCAATTTATTTTTACTCCTAAGGTCTTTTGAAGATCTGTTCCTCAGGGGTCATACAGCCTTGCGAGGAGCCCCTGGCTCCTTTCTTTTACCAGCTCCATCTATGTGAAGATAAGTCAAGGGTCCTGCTCAACTGTAGCTGTCCTGTAGCTGTCTTCACTTGGAAGCATGGAGGAAATGTTTCCTCTGTGTTGACCCTCTCTGTAGCTTGGACACTGGTTCAAGTCCATCTAGTGGGGTCTCCATGGCCTCCTGGATCAAGAGGACAGGTGACTCACCACAGTTACAGGACATTTTAAGAGGTGTTTCATAGTCACTTGGAACTTCGTCGACCTTGGGGGGGAATGGACAAAAACCTTCCTTTAAGTCCCTCTGGCCAGATTAGTATAGGCCTCAAAGTATGTGTTTTAAACATCCAAGAAGGTTAGTTCCACCAGTCTGGATACATGCTCACTTATAAGGATTTGATGCGAGGATCTACATATGAGGGAGAACATACGTCGCTTTTTTTTTTTTTTCTGAGTCTGTGTTACTTCACTTAGTATAACAGTTTCTAGCTCCATCCATTTACCTGCAAATTTCATGATTTCATCTTTCTTTACTGCTGAGTAGAACTCCATCGTACAAATGAACCACATTTTCATTATCCACTTGTCAGTTGAGGGACATTTAGGTTGTTTCCATCTCTTAGCTTTGGGAAAAGAGCAGCAACAAACATGGATGTACACATGTCTCTGCAGTAGGAGGAGTTACTTGGGTATATGCCAAGGAGTGGTATAACTGGGTCAAATGGTAGGTTCATTTGTAGTTTTTGAGAGTTCTCCACACTGCTTTCCATAGGGGTTGAACAATTTAGCAGCCAACCAGCAGTGGATGAGTGTTCCCCTTTCCCCACATCCTCTCCAACATTTGGTATCATTTGTTCTCTTGATCTTAGCAAGTCTGACTGGGATAAGATGAAATCTTAAAGTGGTTTTAATTTGCATTTCCCTAATTATTAGTGATGTTGAACATCTTTTAAGATGCTTCATAGCCATCTTTATTTCTTCTTTTGAGAACTCTCTGTTTATCTCTGTAGCCCATCTTTTAATTGGGTTACTTCCTTTCTTGATTCTTTGTTTTCTGAGTTCATTATATACTCTGGATGTTAAGCCTCTATAAGATGTGTCGCTGGTAAAGATTTTATTCCACTCTGTGAGTTTTCTCTTCACTTCCTTGGTTGCTTCTTTTGATGAACAGAAGGTTTTTAGTTTAATGAAGTCCAATTTATTGATTCTGACCTTGTTTCCTGAGTAATAGATGTCTGGTTTAGAAAATCCTTTCCTACTCCTATATCTTGTAGGTTATTGCCAATGTTTTCTTCTAACAGTTTCAGAGTTTCAGGCTTCCCATTGAGATCTTTGATCCATTTGGAATTGACTTTTGTGCAAGGTGAACGATAGGGGTTTAGTTTCATTCTTCTACAGGTGGAGATCCAGTTATGCCGGCACCATTTGCTGAACATGCTGTCTTTCCTCCTGTCAATGTTGTTGGACCCTTTGTCAAGTATCAGGTGGCTAAAATTGCATGTACTCATATTTGGGTCTTCAATTTTGTTCCTTTGATCTATGAGTCTATTTTTGTGCCAGTGCCATGTTTTGTTTTGGTTTTTTTGTTGTTTTTTTTTATGACTATAGCTCTGTAACACAGTTTAATATCTGGTATAGTAATCCCCCCAGCATTCCCCTTAGTGCTCAGGTTTGCTTTGGCTATCCAAGGTCTTTTGTGCTTCCATATGAATCGTAGAATGTTTTTTCCAATTCCGTGAAAAATGTCATGGGGATTTTGATTGACATTGCATTGAATTTATGAATGGCTTTTGGCAGGATGGTCATTTTCACAATATTAATTCTTCCAATCCATGACATGGGAGGTCCTTCCATCTTCTGATGTCTTCTTCAGTCTCTTTCTTTAAAGATTTAAAGATCTTTAATGTCTTTCATCAAATTTATTCCGAGATATTTTATTTGAGGGGGTGGTGGTGGTTGTAAAAGGGAGTGTTTCCATGTACTCTTTCTCTGATTGCTTGTTATTGGTATATAGAAAGCCTACAGTCTTTTGTAGATTAATTTTGTAACTTTCCAGTTTACTGAAAAGTATTAATCATTTCTAGGAGTTTTCTGGTGGAATTTTTGTCATCTCTTAGATATAATATCGTATTGTCTGCAAAAAGGGATAATTTGATCTCCTCTTTTCCAATTATTGCTCCTTTAATTTCCTTCTCTTGTCTAATTGCTCTTGCAAGAGTTTCAAGCACTTTTAAAAAAGAGTGGAGATAGTTGACAGCCTTGTCTGGTTCCTGATTTCAGTGGGAATGCTTCCAGTTTTTCTCCATTTAGAATGATGTTGGCTGTGGGTTTGTTATATATGGCTTTAATTATGTTGAGGTATGTTCCCTCCAGTCCAA
>NW_008338112.1:414522-422062 GCF_000622305.1 Nannospalax galili
GGAATACAGAAGTTCTCCCTCCATGTCTATCTTTTTGTATAAATTACAAAAAATTGGATGCAGATCATCTTCAAATGTCTGGTAGAATTCTGTGTAAATCCATCTGATCCTGGACTTTTTTCAGTTGGGAGGTTTTGTATTACTGTTTCAATTTCCTTATGTGTTATGGGTCTGTTTAAACTGTTGATCTCTTCTTGGTTCAGTTTTGGTGGTTCCTGTGCTTTTAGATACCAGTCCATTTCTTTCAGGTTTTCGTATAGGTTTTTAAAGTATTCCTTTATAGTATTCTGGATCTTTTTGTTGTCTGTTGTGCTGTTTGCTCTTTCATCTCTGATTTTATTGATTTGGAGATGCTCTTTCTTTCTTTTGACTTGCTCTTGTTTATCTTTTCAAAGCACCAGCTCTTGGATTCATTGATTCTTTGTATTGTTTGGTTTCTATTTCATTAATTTCTGCTCTGATTTTTGTTATTTCTTCTCTTCTGCTGGGTTTGGATTTCATTTGTTGTTGCTTTTCAAGTGTCTTGAGTTGCAATATGAAATCATTTATTAGTGTTCTTCCTGATTTTTTAATATAGGCACTTAGAGCTATAAACTTCCCTCTAAGGACTGCTTTCAGTGTGTCCCAAAGGGTTTGTTGTGTTGTACTGTCCTTTTCATTTAGTTCCAGGAATATATTTCTTTCTTAATTTGTCCTTTGACCCATTCATCATTCAGGAGTATGTTGCTTAATCTCCATGTGTTCATGTAGTTTCTAGGGTTTCTTCCAGTGTTGATTTTAAGGTTTATTGCATTGTGGTCTGATAGAATGCATGGAATTATTTCAATATTTTTGTGTTTGTTAAGGCTTTTTTTTTGTTCCCCAGTATGTGGTCGATTTTGGAGAAAGTTCCATGGGGCACTGAATAGAAAGTACATTCTTTGGTGCTTGAGTGGGCTCTTCGGTAGATGTCTGTTAGGTCCATTTGATGGTACAGTATTGTTTAATTCAGATGTCCCTCTGTTGAATCTCTGTCCTAGTGACCTCTCTAATGGAGATAATGGGACATTTAAGTCCCCTACTATTAATTAGTTGGGATTAATCTGGGTCTTAAAGTCCTGTAGTACTGTTTCTATGAAGTTAGGTGCACCAGAGTTTGGTGAATATATGTTCATGATTGTAATATCTTCCTGGTCAGTTGTTTCTTTGATCAGAATGAAGTGGCCGTCTTTATCTCTTATGATTAGTTTTTAAGTCTATTTTTTTCAGATATTAGAATTGCAACTCCTGATTTTTTCTTAGTACCATTTGTTTGGAATAGTTTTTTCCATTCTTTCACCTTAATATAGTGCCTGTCCTTGAAAATGAGATGGGCTTCTTAAAGGCAACAAAATGATGGGTTTTGTTTCCTAATACATTCAACTCGTCTGTGTCTTTTGACTGCAGAGTTCAGTCGATTGATATTTAAAGTTATTAATGAAAGATGTGTATTGATTCCTGTCATTTTGATTTCTGTTCGCATTCTTGGCGTAAGTTTCTTTCTGTAACTCCTTGGGTATAGTTGTTCCTTTCTTCAGCTCTTTGTATTGCTTCAAGAACTCTCTAAAGGGCTGCTTTTATGGACATGAATTCCTTCAGCCTATTTATGTCATGGAAGATTTTTCTTTCGCCTTCAACTGTAATAGACATTTTCGCTGGGTAAAGTAATCTGGGTTGGCAACTGTGGTCATTTAGAACTGGGAATACATTGGTCCAGGCTCTTCTGGCTTTCATGGTTTGCACTTTAAAGTCTGCTGTAATTCTGATGGGTTTTCCTTTATAAGTGACTTGTTTTTCTTTTGCAGCTTTCAGTATTCCTTCTTTGTTGTGTGTACGTTTAGTGTTCCATGTGCTTCTTGTATTTGTCTGGGCATGTCTTTCTTTAAACTTTGGGAAATTTTCTTCTACAATCCTGTTGAAGATCTGGTCGATATCATTAACCTGAGATTCTTCTCCTTCCTCTATCCCTATGATGCATAATTTGGTCTTTTTATGGTGTCACACATTTTCTGCACATTTCATTCTTGTGTTTTCTTAAATTTTTCATAATCTTTGCTTGAGTGTTCTAATTTGTCTACTTTATCTTCCAGTCTTGATACTCTGTTTTCCATTTCATTCATCCTATTTGTGAGGCTTTCTCCTGTCATTTCTAATTGGTGTAGTGAGTGTTTCACTTCTTTCTTCATTTCAGCCTGAGTATTCTTCAATATTTCTAACTCTTTTCTGAATTCATTCAGAAGTTTATCCCCATCTTCCTTCAGGTTTTTGATTTCTTTTTTTGAGTGTTCTTTAAATTCACTGAATTCTTTTGTCATGTTTGTAATTGTTCTTTTGAATTCCATGCCCTGTGTTAGTACGGTGAGGGTGTTCTCACTGTACTCTACAGAACCGTTGGTACTTGAGGGGATATACTATTTGCATTTTCCATGTTATTATTTTTTAGGTGTGATGTTGACGTGTGGATTTCTTTTGTAGTTTCTGATTCTTATGTGAGACTGAAGACTTCCTTTGTTGAGTTTAGGTCTGCTTCTTTTTTAAACTGTATTGCCTTTGTGGTTTACTTGATGGTCATGAAAAGCTGGTTAGTGTAGGATTCAGGTTCTCTCTTTTGATTTTGTATTGGAGGGGCCAGATGGCTTTCCTCCTGCTGCTTATGAGTTCCCATAGAGGCCCAAGTTAGATGAGGATCAGACATTCTCAGGTTTTCTACTAATGTCTGAATCCTTCCAGGAAAGATGGGTGGCCTCAGGACGTTGGGCTGGTCAAGGTCCAGGACCTGTCTCAGGCATGCAAAGGCCAGGTAGGAGAGGGAACAGGCCCTCCGGGCTCCAGGGGACTACACCTAGGAACTGGGTTAGTCTCGGTGTAGAGGGTCAGGAAACAGTGGGGAGTCTGGGCCAAGAGGCAGTCCAGAGGTCTGGTGCCAAGAGAAGAAATGGGCCAGTGCCCATGCTAGGAGGATAGACAGGGTGGGGGAGCTGGGAAGGTGAACAAGGCTTGGAGAGTCAAGGCACAGTGGGTGCAGAGGAATTTTCCCAGGAAAGAAGCTGGCTCCAGGAAGCTGGTGGCTGTGCTGTCCAGAAATGCAAATGTCTAAGTTGTTACGTTTTAAATTTTGAAAAATAAAATACTCAGTGTCTTCAGTTGAATTTTGAACCTATTACTTAGAGTCACACATTTTCTAACTATACTACTTCTGAATAATTCTAGGAGACCTTTGGTCTCATTCTGTGTATATACTGAAAAATCTTCAGATTCACTGATAATGTTTTGATTTTGATACATCTGACAACTTGTATTTCAAACCAATGTAGGCATTTATTCGATTGGCCAACTTAACATATCATCTTTTATCAGATAAATCCTTGTACTCTTATTTATAGCAAATTTTTCTCCCATGACTCTTTTATCTCAAAATGGGTTCAGAAAGTCTTTAAGTCTTTCAGAGGCTAAATTAATAATTTGTAATTAGAATTTTATTTGATAAAGGAATTGTCTTATGATACAACCCTTCATTCCTTCTTCTTTGTCATTTTGTCACTTCATGCTTAGGTGTTTTATTCAAATTTGAGAACTACCTGGAATTAAAGCTGGAAACAACCATTTCTTCAGGCCCTTTTTGTGAGATCTTTCACTTTATCATTCTGCATTCCCTAGTCCATTTCCTATTGCTGTAACAAAATGTCTGAGGCTAGACACTTCAAGAAGAAGTAAGGTCTATTTAGCGCAAAGTTTTGGAGATTGAAAGCTCAAGATTGGGTTGCCCCATGTTTTCAGTAATAAGAATACTTGTGAAGAGCTCAAAGTTTGAGAGATTCAGGTGCTGGTTTGTATAATAACAGCCTGTCACAGAATTTAAGGAATGTCTTGTAGAACTGTGCTGATTCCTTCCAGTGACAGGTTCCTAACTGAGCTAATCGCTTTTCATTTAACTCCATCTCTAACTAGTTCTTCACCTCCCAACATTACCACGTTGTGGATAAAAATTGCAGTACATGAGGACACAGAACCATAACTAAACCATTGTATTATGTAAACAAAGTATTTAGATTGTTAAGTAGCCATGTTTTCATAGATTCAAGGCTTTTGAATCTTATATACTCTAGTAGATAATCACTAAATTGAGAGATTTTATCTATGGTTATTTTCAATTTAGCCCTTATATCCTTCTTTTAATGCCAAGCCATTGGTACCTGTATAAGTTTCAGTATTTCACAGATAACTCAAATATATTCAAATGTCTATGCTATCATTAATTTCCCAAGTTATTTGCTAATGATGCTGATATGTGCAATTGGATCCATGTTATACATCAATAAGCAGCAAAAGAATCAAATGATTATCTATGGCTGGTGGAAGTTTTTAGTTTTAAGTAGCAAGAACTCATTTCTTTGGGGGTCTGGAAAAATAGGTTAGTTTTAGGCTACTTTTGATTGTAAACACATGCACAAGGGTAAGGCCTAGCTTAAGGAAGCCAGGGCCTTGCGATTGCTTGAATGTGGTGTGCCCTCACCAGGTTAATGCAACAGTTTTGGGAAGTGGGCCTTGACTTAGTGGTGAGGTCTTATTAACAGATTAATGTCATTTTATAAGAGTGAGTGAAGTGTCTCAGGGCTAGACTACTGGAAGAGCAGATTGTAGGTGAAGTTAGTCTGGTTTCTTCAGTATCATATTCCTTTTCTTATGCAAGTGCCTGCTCTCCATTTCACTTTCCACTCAGGCTCAATAAAGATTCTCACCCAGAGCTACAAAGATGCTGCTTCTTGGACTCCAGACTCTACAACTATGAGTGAAATGAATCTTTCCCTGTAAATTACCCAGTCTTGTATATATTTTTTTTAATAGTAACAGGAAATAGACTTAGATAGGCTTCAATAGTACTTGTATTTAATGAATAATTTTGTGTAGATTCCCCTGCTTGGATCCCAGTTGGTACTTGGGGTACTATCTAAGAGCCCAGACCTTGAGACAGGACTAAGTTAGGTGTACGAATGGGGAAGATATGGGAGTCAGCGAAATGAGCCAGGGCTCTTGGTAGAATAAAGTACCTATAAAACAGTAAGGCAACTGGGCCATAAAGACCTAGAGTATAGAAGGGATGAAGGGAGAAAGTAGTAAAATTTCTGTGTACATGGATTGTGGGATCTAACACATAATGGTAATATGGTGAAGAGTCTTGGATTAATTTCATTCTCTCCTACAGATAGGGACCTTGATTTTATTGTTAGGTTTGAATACAGTGGGTTCAGAAATGGTTTCAAAGGATCATGGAGGCCAGCCATTTAGGATTGAAGCACACAAAGGGAAATCCAAAACTACACATCTTTTTCCTTTTTAGGTAGAATACCGTAGCTGTCTTTAACCTTCCCCTGGATTTTCTTTCACATTTGTGTCTTTTAGTTGTTACTTCCTTCCTGTTAGTATGTCAAGGCTAAATGAGTTTCATAAATTTCTATTATTTGAACACTGTACAGAGACTCTTAACTCACAGTACTTTCTAGGATTGTTCTGATGAGTATTTGTGGGGGCGTTCTTTTTGAGACAGGGTCCCCCTCTAGGCTCAGATGACCTGGTACTCACTATGTAGACCAGGCTGGCCTAGATCTCACAGAGATCCACCTGCCTCTGACTCCTGAGTGCTGAGGTTATCCTGATGAGTTTTTGTCATCTTTGTTAACTAGAGTCTCCTGGAAAGAAGGAACACCACCAGGGAAGGAATTTCCTCCATCAGATTGGTCTGTGACTATGACTTAAGGCCTTTTCTTAATTGTTTTTTTTAGATATATTTTTATTGGATTTTTGTGGATTTTGTAATATATCTTAATCATATTTAGCACTTCCTTCCATATCTGCATCTTCCCCATATCCTGCCCACAGGACTTCCTGCATTTCATTATATAAATTAAGGCCTATGGAGTCAAGTTTGTATACCCAGATGTCCCTTGGTATGAGTTCATCCACTGGAGCCTGTTCAGCCTGTCTCTCCCTTACAGTAGATCTTAATTGTTAATTGACGTAGGAGGTCCCAGTCCTCTGTGGGTGGTTCTATTCCTGGCAGATGGTCCTGAGTTGTATAAGAAAAGTAGCTGAGCAGAGGCCGGAAGAGCAAGCCAGGCATGCAAGCAGCATTTTCCCATGGTCTCGGCTTCAGCTCCTTCCTCCAAGTTCCTGCCTTGAGTTCCTGCTCTGACTCCCTCAGTGATGGACTGTGACATGGAAGTATTAAATGAAATAAACCCTTTCCTGCCCAAGTTGTTTTTGGTGAGAGTGTTTTATCACAGCAGTAGAAAACAAGCTAATAAGGAGTAAATAATTTCAAGTGTCCAAATTCAGAGTAAACTTAATCTCTGTATTTTTAAAAATATTTCTAAAGAATTTATATGCTTCCTTTAAATTGAATATAGTAGCACCTTTGAAATAATTTTATTGAATTTTTGTGAATTTCATATATATATTTTGATTTTATTTAGATCCCCCTCCCTTATCTGCACCACTTACTATACCCACCCAGTTTCATGTATTATATATTATATATAAACTGTATATATTAGAGTACATGAAACTGGGTGGGTTTAATTTAATTAATTTTATTAATATATTAATATATAGTTTTAAACTTGTGACCCCAAATAGCTTTTGGTCTGGGTTCATTCACTGGAGACTGTTCATTGTACCAAGAGTTTCATCACTGAACAAGACTGACTCTCCCCCTCTCAGCAGCCATTGGTTGCTAAGAAACTAAGATAGGGTTGGGGTTTCTTACCCACTTCCCCTGGTCTATGCAGGGATTTTGTCTAGCTTGAACTTGCGTGGGACTTGTGCATGCTTTCATCATTTCTGTGAGGGCATATGAGTAACTGACCAGTTGTTTGGAAAAATCTGTTTCCTGTGGTCATCCACCACCTCTGACTCTTACAGTCTTCCTGCCCCCTCTTCTGCAATGATCCCAGAGCCTTGGGATACAGAAGTTTGATAAGGTGTCCTATTAGGAGATAAGGACTCTGCAGCATATTATTCTGTGCACATTGTTCAGTTGTAGGTTTCTGAGTTAATCATCATCTGATGTATAAGGAAACTTCTCTGCTGAGAGATGAATTAATCTATGGAAATAACACCAAGTCCTAGGGACTCAGTCTATTACTGTATCTATTTAGCATAATGACAGTATTAGGCTTTTCTGTATGGCCTGTGACCTGTCTAGCCACAGTTTCCTAGGCCTGATTTCAGTGTCAGGTATGGGTTCTATCCTATGAAGTGAACCTTAAATTCAATTAGAAAATAGTTGGTTACTCCCATGATATTGGTGTCACTATCACACCAGTGGGCATATCTTGCCAGACTTATTGTAGCTCCCCGGGTTCACAGCTGGATAAGGTTGATATTAATTTTCTTTTCAGGTAGGATGCATAGCACCTTCCAGCACTATGAATACTAGCCAGGAGAGATGAGGTGCTCAAGTCAGCACCAGCTGCACTTCTCCCTTCTTTTTGGAAATTAAGACAGATTGCTGGATGATTTCATA
>NW_008338112.1:422162-436524 GCF_000622305.1 Nannospalax galili
GTTTTGTTTTTGTTTTTTTGGTCTTTTTGAGACAGGGTCTCCCTGTAGCCCCAGCTGTCCTGGAACTCAGTATGTAGACCAGGCTGGCCTTGAACTCACAGAGATCCACCTGCCTCTGCCTCCTGAGTGCTGGGGTTAAAGGTGTGCACCACCATGCCTGGCATACAGCAGTTCTTAATCAAATTTAGACCCCTTCTCATCTCTTCCATCTATTCCTCCCCCATCTCCCCACTGGACATCTTGTATTCCACCATACATATTAAGTCCTATCCATTCAGGCATTTGATGTTTTTTTTGTTTGTTTGTTTTTTGTTTTTGGTCTTTTTGAGATGGTCTCCCTGTAGCTCCAGTTGGCCTGGAATTTGTTATATAGACCAGGCTGACCTTGAACTCACAGTGCTCCACCTGCCTGCCTCTGCCTCCTGAGTGCTGGGACTAAAGGTGTGCACCACCACACCTGGATCCATTCAGACATTTATACCCAGTTGTCCTTCAGTGTAAATTTGTCCACTGGGGATTTCTCCTTTCTTGTTCTATACCTCATGTATGTAGTGTCTTCAGCAATAGGGTCTTACTGTGAAATTCTGGTGGGTAATCAAGAGCAGAGACAATGGCCAGTATTGTGTGAGGGCCTATGGAACCCCTGGTCAACATCTTCTAAAGAGGGGTCCATTCCTGGCATTGGGCTACTGTTTTGCTAGTCTGTAGTTTCTAATAGGGGGTAATGCCACCCTAAATAGTTATAAGGTAACTCTTTAAGAAGCTTCTATAGTGGTAGGTTTCCACATGGCTTTTTCTAAAGGCTTTTAGTGTTAGTTGTCTCTCCCCATACTCTCCTCTGCCCTGTCTTACTGTTCCCCACCCCATTCAAGCTTTTTCTACTCTATCATTCCCTTCCCCCCTTTCTATTACTGCATTCTACCTCCCCTCCCAGGAAGCCCTCCTTCCCTTCTCCCCCAGTCATTTATTAGTTTCCTGACTGCTCTGGATTTTCAAATTGAAACATGATTGTGTAAGATTTCAAAGCTGGCATCTCCCTATAAGAGAGAACAATTTAGCACCTTTTTAAATACATATAATTTAGTAACTTCCTTTTTTTTTTGTCCATGCTATAATATACACTACAGATCACAACTCTTTGTGTCCAGAGTTGACAGACACAAAGGCAGGAAAACTCATCAGGGTAATTAAAGAAAGTCACCTAAATAATTTACTAGTTAGGTTCTTCCTTAAACACTTAGCTTCAGACCCAGCAAATCCAATACAGAAATGAAAACAAAATTTTAGGAAGACGACTGAGCAGCACATTGATCTGTTTTTTAAAAACTCTTCTTTGGCTTTCAGCATGGTTATCCCTGGCACTGGAACATATGTCCTCTTGTTAGTCTTCTTTCTGCTTTCTATGTCAAGACTAATTTAAATATTTATTTTACCAGAATTCCTCTGATAACTATCATTCTTCTCAAATTTTACTTTGTTTATGGCTCTTGGTTTTATGACTGTTAAACTTACTATCATGAACTAGCATGAAGATAGGAACTCTTTACTTATATGTATTTATGATTATCCTATGACAGTGTACATATAAATATGTATCTGCTGAATTAATGAAGTAATGAGCTTAATAGCTTTATTAAACTGATGAGTAAATAGATGGATTTAGATCTACTTAAAAGTATAGTAAAGTAAAAATAGTGAAATATTATTCATCCATTCGCATTGTACTTAGTACCTCTTATGTGTCTGTTTTGTGAACTCAACAATAATCCAGTGATCATCATTATACAATGATGAACGTTCCTACCCTTTCAGAATTTCCAATTTCATAGAGATAGTAAATCAACAAATAAAGTACTTCCAGGTAGTGCAGCTGAAATAGAGTGGAGAATGACTACTGTTGATGTGCACTTGGCCTCTGTTAAAGTGGGTAGGTAAAGTAGGAGTCCAAAGGAAGAGGATCCAACTCTGCAAAGAACTGTAGTGATAACATTGCATCACAAAGAAGAAACCAACAGTGCCATGAGAGGGCAAACAAGTTTAATGTTTTTAAATTTGTTGATGAAAATGTACCAAATTTATATTCAATTGAAGTGTAGCAGGGAAACATGGTACTGGCAAGTGATGAGGTGAAAGACCCAGGTGGTGGGAAAACCTGGGTGGTCATATAGTTAGAGCCTGGTCAGCAAAACAATATTCCCATGGAAGGAATTACAAGAGAAAAGCTGTTGAAGTAGTCAATTCAAAAGATGGAGATACTGGTTTGCTTAGAGGAACAAGAACAGATCTAGAGAAGTGAACACATTTGGGAAATACTTTGAATTGGGAAATACTTTGAAAGCTCAGTAAACAAACCTTTGAAGATGAATTGTATTTGAGCAGAAGGGAACATAAAAATTTATGGCTGACCTCCAATCTTTGGGCTCCAGCACTGTGTAGATATTTGCTGTGTTGTGGAAAAAGTTAATTTTTTGTGGAGGATAAACATATTTAGTAAGACAAAATAAATATTGATCAGGGACTTGGCTATCAAGTCATCAGCATATAGTTAATTAAATTTGTGGCACTAAATAAAACTAGAGGAACAGAGCCCATGAAAATGTTCTTTAGTGTATTTTAGCAGTTGGACAAAAATAGGACCAGAAAAGAATGTTGAGTGAGAGAGGAGGAAAATGCTTTCTGCATGTCAGAAAGCATGTGAATGAAACTTCCACAAGAAGGTGAGATGAAAGTGCTCATCACTCTAGGGCTGAGATGCAGCATAAAGCAGAGATACGGTTGTGTGGATGCTGTTGACGGCTTCTACAGGAGTTAGTCCAAGACAGAGGCACACAGTGTGGTTTGAGGATGGGCACATGGTGAATATACCCTTTTTTTTTTTTTTTTTTCCTTTTTTGCTTTCCTGTAATGGAGGTAGAAAGTTGGTGTTAAGTAGAAAGAAGGTGTATGTTGTGTCTTAGGAGTGTTTTTATCTCTTTTCTAGAGCATACAATTTTTATAATGCTACAAATAAACCAAGAAAGAAAGAGGAAGCCTACAGGAAGGAAGGGGAGAAAAGGAGGTGATGTTTAAGGATGAGAATGGTAATTGCAGTAGTGAGTCCTCGTGTAGATACCTTGACTGAAAGTAGATATCATGATAGGGTATAGAATACAACCACACATAAAGAATTGGCTTTTGTTAGGAAAAGGAAAGTCACTTTTATTATGAGTAAGATATTCAAAGAGCTTGGATAGGCACAGATGCTGACAAGTTAATTTAGTGATAGCAAGATGCCGTTTAGGTGCCCATAGTGTTCTTAGGGAAGATGTTAGATTCATTACATTGTATGTGTGATGGGTTCATGAGTGGTACCATAGATTTATTTATTTTTATTATTTTTTTGTCTTTTTGAGACAAGGTCTCCTTGTAGCCCTAGCTGCCAAGGAACTTGGTATGTAGACCAGGCTGGCCTTGAACTCAGAGATCTGCCTGCCTCTGCCTCCGAAGTACTGGAATTAAAAGGTGTGCACCACCATGCCCAGTGGTTCTGAAGATTTATAAAGTAAAGGCAGTTTGAAATAGTTGTCTTGCGTTATGTATAACGAACATAACTAAAGAAATGCAAGTTTTCTAGGCAAAGCTGAATGCACACTTGGGAATTAGAGTATTGAATATTTTTCAATATTTTATGTATTATTTTTGTTTTATGTGTATGAGTGTTATGCCTGAATGTAGGTAAGTGCACCCATGTCATGCGATGCCTGTGGAGGACAGAAGAGACTGTTGGATCCCCTGGGCCTGGAGTTACAGACAGTTGTTAGCTGCCATGTGGGTGCTGGGATTCGAACCTGGGTCTTCTGCGAGAACAGTCAGTGTTCTTAACCACTGAGCGACCTCTCCAGCCCTCTGTATTGAATTTTTTTTAAATGTGATAATATCTGATTCTTCTTTCACAATTCCATCTTGAATGTAGTGTGTTACTATAGATTCTGGGTTAAACTAATCTGGGAATTTTAATGGGAAGAAGAGCCAGTCAATATAGCCGTGAGTCATCAATTATCCCTACTGTAAAGAGCAAAAGGAATGGTAAGTGGTACAGAAGGGGACTGAACAGAAAGTGTCCCAGGAAGAAAAATCCATTAGATTAAAATCTGATGAACCTATTATTTAGGAATATGTGGTTTATAGTGTAACTGTTTTTGCCTTGAACTGCTATAATGTTTAACTCTAATTTCTGATGATGAAGACACTTGAAGTAAAGATTGTAGGGCTGGGAAGATGGCTCAATGAGTAAAGTGCTTGCTCTATAAGCATAAAGTTCTGAATTTGGATCCCCAGCACCCGTGTTAAAAAAGAAAAAAAAAAGACACGTGGCAACACCTGTCTATAACTCCTGCACTGGGGGCTATATGCAGATGGATCCTGGCCAGATAATCTAGCCAGGGTCAGTGAGAAGAGAGTTCCTGTGTCCCCAAAATACGGTGGAGAAGCATCATTTTTCTGGCTTCCTTATGTGCGAATGAAGTGAGTGCACCCATACAGACACATATGCAAGCCAGATGCATAAGTGGCAAAGGTAACATATCTGGGATAAAGGTTTGATTCACAGTCTTGGCCAATGGCGTCAATATTAACCTTCCATTTAGACAGAAAATAATGAAATAACCTAGTATTTTAAACTGTCCTTTGTCTTCATGCTTTATTCCTTATAGTTAGCATAATACATAATATATAACAGATGCAAAATTATAATATGTTAAAGCATTAAAAGTTTGATAAAAAGTCATATTTGAAAAGAAAATAAATTATAACATTTAGAGCTTTATTTCACAGGAAAAGGAAACATTCTTCACTGTACTTACTATGTAAATATTTTGTTCCTTTCTCCCTTTGTCTCTTTGTTAATTTACTTTCCTATCATATAGTAATATGTCTATGTGTTTCTTCCTATTCATCTTGCTAAAATATATTATTGCTATCCAAATAACTTTAATTACTTTTTTCTTCTTTTTATGTGTATGAGTGTTTTGCATTCATGTATGTAAGTGAACCCATGTCATGCAATGCCTGTGGAGGCCAGAAGAGGCCTCAAATCCCTTATAACTCTAGTTACAGACTGTTGTTAGCTGCTATGTAGGTGCTAGAACCAAACCTGGGTCCTCTGCAAGAGCACGGAACCATCTGTATTAGTCACTTTTCTGTTGCTGTGATAGAAACATTGACCCAAGCAATTTATAGAAGGAAGGGTTTATTTGAGCTTACGGTTCCAGGGGAATTACAGTCCATCATGGTGGGGAGGCATGGTGGATGGAGGTGGTTGGAGCAGGAGCAGCAGAAGCTAAGCTCTCACATCATCACACAGGCACAGGAAGCAAGAGAGCAACTGGAGATCTGGCAAGGCTTAAGAACTCACTAAGCCCACCCCCAGTGACATGCTTCCTCCAGGATAGCCACACCTTTTAAGACTTCCCAAAACAGCACTACCATCTGGGGACAAAATGTCCAAACACTTGGAGCCTATGGGGGACATTCTCATTCAGACCATCATACCACTCTCCAGTACCACTTTTCTTCCCTCTTTTATTTCAATATAAAATTTTTTATGTTTTAAAAACTGTAGATAACTTTAGAAAGCATAGATAAACAAAAAGAAGGGAAAATGCAGGGCTGGAGAGATGATGCAGCTGTTACAGCTCGGGCTCACAACCAAAAAATGGCTCTAAGGAGCTGGAGAGATGGCTCAGTGGTTAAGGGCACTGACTGCTCTTGCAGAAGATCCTGGTTTGAAAATAATAAATTTTTTAAAGTGCCTATAAAATCCGTTCCTAGAGATACTCATGCACAGATTTTTTTTTGGTGTATAATATATTGAATATACTACTTTCTAACCTGATTTTCCACTGTTTCACCTGTGCATTTTTTAAAGAAATATAAACATTTTTGAATTCCCTATTATGTCTTTTTATTGAATTTTTGTGAACTTCATACAATATATTTTGATTGAATTTAGATCCCTTCCCCTGTCTACACCCCTCCTTTTACTATCCCAAATGCCCTTTGGTCTGGGTTCATCACTGGAGCCTGTAACTTTCCAAAACTTTCAAGAGTCCTATGCTTGTAAGAGACTGTCTCTGCCCTTCCCAGCAGCCATCTGTTGCCACAATTTCCCTAGATGGAACTGGTGCTTCTTACCCACTTTGTCATGTCCATGCTGGGATTTTTTTTCTGGCTTGAGCTTCCATGAGACTTATGCATGTTGTCACAATTTTTGTGAGTTCATATGAGTAACTAACCAACTGTCAGGAAAACTCTTGTGATCATCCACCACCTCTGGGTCTTAAAATGTTTCCACCCCCTCTTCTGCAATGATTCCTGAAATGGATAGGCAGAAGTTTGATATAGGTACCCTATTCAGGGAGAAGCACTCTGCAGGGTGTTATTCTCTGCACATTGTCAATTGTGGGTTCTGTTAATCACCATCTGCTGTATAAGAAAACTTCTCTGCTGAGAGTCGAGAAATGCATTCATCACCACAGGTCTGGGAAAGTTCCCAGATCTGGGGGTTCACAGTGTCTTAGCAGAGCTGAGATGATTTTTCACTTTAATTTCTAATTTGTCCATCTCATGATTTTGTAATGTGAGTGTATTAACATTTTAAAAATCATCTCCTACTTTGGAGAGTGATTGTATATATTTTTTTCCTTTTTAGACAAAGTGGAACTATTTTTTGTTTGTTTTTAGATGGTCTCACTATGTAGCACTGGCTGACCTAGAACCCACTATGTAGAGAAGACTGGCCTCAAATTCAGAGATCTACCTGCGTATGCATCCCGATTACTGGGATTAAAGTTGTGCACCTCTATGTCTTGCTTAGAGGATTTTTATAGATAAAATTTTATGTGTTGCCATATTTCTTTCCTTGAGAAATACAATTTTTTTAAGTACAAGTGTTTCCAACTAGCCCTCTTAAATAGAGGTTGGGAGGTAGTGGTGGGTGGAAATGATCAAAATACATTTTATAAATGTATTAAAATTTCAAAGAATACAGAAATAATATTAAAATACCTTTCTAATGCAAAAAATTCATCTCAGAATTTGAGTGTAGACAATCTTAGAAGACTTTTTAATCTATCTCTATTTTTAATCAAGTTAGAAAATTTTATTTTATGTGCATGAGTGTTAAGCCTGCATTATGTAAGTGTGCCTGTGTCATGCGGTGCCCATGGAGGTCAGAAGAGGGCGTTGAATCTTTTGGAACTGGAGTTACAGACAGTTGTTAGCTGCCATGTGGGTGCTGGAATTCAAACCTGGGTTGCCTGTGGGAACAGCTAGTGCTGTTACCCACTGAATCATCTCTCCAGCCCTCTATCTCTGTTTTTTAAAGATTTATTATTTTATTTTTTAATTACATGTATATATATGCGACTGCATGTGGATGTGTGTACATGAGTGCAGGTGCTTGTGGAGGTGAGAAGAGGGCTTTGAATCTCCTGGTGCTGGTGTTACAAGTGTTGGTTAGTTGCCTAACCTAGGTGCAAGGAACGGAACTCGGTACATTCTCTTAACCACAGAGCCATCTCTCCAGCCCTTGTCCTTGTTTTATGCCTTAGTTTATAGTTACTGAAGTACCTTTTTTCCTCCAATTAAATGTTACTTACTTCTGAAAGAGACCCTATCATAGTATATCACATTATTTCCTATACTGTATATATGAAAGGCACTCAATAAGGTCTCTCTTGAAAGCATGAATACACAGATGTCACAGTGAGACTGAGAAAAGTCACATTTTAAAGATTCGTTGCATACTTGCATTTGTACTCTTGCACTTACAGGAATATTGGTCTCCTAAATAAGCCTCCAAGAGTTTGCCAGTATCTTAAATTCTCTTATTGAGATGTGTGCTAAAACTGATGTTGGCTTTCCAGTTCTAGTGATCGTTCATTGAATGCAGTATCATAACTTCTAGATAATTTCATACCTCTGGTTACCTTTATTCCATGAAAGGCATGACTTTGTAATTTCTACCTTTGGTTCTGTGTATGCATATTTTGAAGCTCTTTCTCAACCTTGTGTAGATATATTTGTTGTCAGAATTTTCTTTACTTTGGGTGGTGCCAGCTCATCCAGGGATGCAAGCACATCTATCATCTGGGATTATTCTGTAGCATTATATGTAATAAGTTTACCTTTAGTTTGAAAAAATAAATTGTACTTGAAAATGTTGAAAATTTAATCATTTTTCATATATATGTGGGTGGTTTAATATTTGTTAAGTGTCTTTTTCAGGCCTGTACCTGTTACAGAATTTGGAAGTTTGCCTTCTTCCTGCATTTTTACTTTCTTTATGGTGTTTTTATAGCACAGTTTCTTCATTTTAATTAAGTCTAATTTATCACTTCCCCCCTTCTGACCAGTGCAGTTTGTGCTCTACCTGAGAATCCTACCATTCTTAGAACAGTAAACACATTCTGTTACAATTTCTTGTAGAGTTGTGAGTATTTTAGATTTCACACTTAGATCTTACTCTTTTTTTTTTTCTTTTCCCTTTTTTGGTCTTTTTGAGACAGGGACTCCCTGTAGCCCTAGCTGTCCTGGAAGTCACTATGTGGACCAGACTGGCCTTGAACTCAGAGAAATCCACCTGCCTCTGCCTGCCTGCCAAGTGCTGGGATTAAAGATGTACATCATCACACTTGACTTAGATCTTACTCTTTTTCAAATCTTTTTTTTAAAATTTAATTTTTAAAAATTTTATGTGTATGCATGTATTGCATGCATGTAGGTAAGTGCACCCGTGTCGTGCAATGCCTGCAGAGGTCAGAAGAGGCTGTCGGATCCCCTAGGACTGGAGTTACACACAGTTGTTAGCTGCCATGTGGGTGCTGGGATTCGAACCCAGGTCTTCTGCAAGAATAGTCAGTGTTCTTAACCTCTGAGCCATCTCTCCAGCCCCCTCAAATTGGTTTTTATATGATCAGGTTATGCTCTTTCTTCGTACGGATACTAGGTTGATCAGACCCAGCACCATATATTTTAGGAAGTGTGTCCTAGCTCATACCCCAGTTACTTGCAATGGAACCCTTGTAGTGATGCAAGTAACTTTGTATGTGTAGATCTTTCTGAACTCTTCTGTTCAGTGATATAATGTTTGTATCCCTGAAATATGGTAAGTCTTTATTTGTGATAGTATTATTCCATCTTGATATGTGATAGGGGAAGAAGCTAGCTTTGTCGATGGTTTTCAGTATTTCATTGTCTATTGTAAGTCACTGTTCAGCTCCATGTGTTCTACAAAGACAACCTTGATAACATACAATAGGAATGGAGACGAGTTAAAGGAAGACGGACAGTTTCGCATATCGCATCTTCCAAATGGTTAACTTTTTCATGAAAATAATCACTTTGCACACCACCTTAGCTGCACCCTCTGTGTGCTTTTCAGTTCCCCTTCCTTCTTTGCCTGCAGGCCAAGGTTTTCTGTCATTTTGCCTCTGTTCCCTGTAGATCCCTCAGGTGGTGATTATATCTTGCTACCTTCAGTGACTTACAGTATCAAAAACTAAAATTATTTCCCTAAAAATCAGCATTCGTCAGTGTTGTAAAATCATAATAAAATATAGTAAAGTGCGTTAAGAGCATAATACCATTTTCAGTGTTTTTATTTAGTGTGATTGCAAACCGTTCCTGCTTTTCCAGAACAGGTACTGCTCTTACCACAGCAGATGAGCAGTGAACATGGCAAGATTGTAAGAGATTTGAATTTGAGCCAAGAATTAATTATAAACATACTTGATAGTACAAGTGACAAATATTGTCAGTTGTATATTATACATAATTTTGACATGAAAGCATCTTTACTCCAAAGATGGGAATTTGGAAAGAGCACTGAAAATTTATAGTAGTAGTCTTAGGAAGCTACTTGATAGTTTTATAAATTCATCTGAAAAATTCAAATTCCTATATTTTATTTATTCTTATCTCTCATACCAGAAAAATTTTCACTTAACATCAATATATGTACACACAGATTGATATATGCATATATTAAAATTTATATTTAAAGAAACACTATATTTAACAAATAGCTAATTAAAATCTTGTGCTTCCCTAAATAATCCAGGAGAAATATAAATGTTAGACACCTTCACATAAACCTTGCATTCTCAGTGCAGTGTATCAAGGCCTTCTCTCTTTTGAAAAGGACTCTGTGGCTATGCTTGTCTGCATACAGGTTTGTTTGATTAACTGCTACTTGACTCATCTATCATAAGGCTAAGCTCTGGGATCTCGAAGATCAGACTCTGAAACCTCTTCCTGGAATTAATTTAAATATTTAATGTCAAAACCTTGAACTTTGAAAGGTTCAGAGCAAAATAAATCTTTGTTGTTTTGTTGGTACTAGTAGCTTGTTTCAGGTTTAATTCTTTGAAAAATATTCAAACATATATTAATTAATTACTGTTATTTATCCAGCTATAATAAAAATTATATTATTAAAAGTAGATTAAAATATTTAATATGAAGTCGAAAATTTCTTGATATTTTCTCTCATTTTTTATCACTGAAAAATCAAAATATTTTTCATTATTAATATTTGTACTTTATTTGTTCACAATATTAATTTCATATAAATTTATACCCACAAATGAAATATATAAATATTAAATAGGCTGTTTGATATTTACACTCAAGTCACCACATGCCTAAAATGATACAGAAGACATTCAGGTGTGGTGGCACACACCTTTAATACCAGCATTTAGGAGGCAGAGGCAGGCAGATCTCTGTGAGATTGAGGCCAGCCTGGTCTATAGCAAGTGCCAGGCCAGTTGGGGTTACTTCAGGGAAGGCTTGTCTCAAAACAAACAAAAAAAGAATACGGAACACTTATTCTAATATTCTGGGAAGTTTCTGTTATTTATGTTCATCTGTGTCCTAACATTTTCCTCACTCTATCCAGACAACGTCTCTAAAGTTTTTAAACTAAAGTTTTGTTTTTTATTTATAACAGAACTACGCATACATGTTAGTTAGTCATGCAGTCTTAGAAAGTATTTGTGTATTCATTTTCCTCCATATATCAATAGCTTATTCTTTTTTATTGGTAACATTACTGTATAATATTAGATTTGTATTCAGTCTCCTAAAAATGCTTATTTGTATTTACCCAATTTTTAATGTTAAAATGGCTATGAGAATTAGGGGTTTTTTTGGTATATGCATATTTTTATTTTCTCAGTTAAAATACTGAGTGGTATTGCTCAGTTATAAAATAGGAATATATTTATTTTTAAGTGAAATTCACATTTTTTTTCACAGAAGTGGCTGAATCATTTTACACTCAGTAGCAACTTATTGAAGTTCTGCTTACCCAATAACACTGGGTGTTGTCACTGTTTTTAATTGCAGCTATTTTATTAAATGCATAATGGTATGCCATTTTAAAAAAATTTGCATATCCCAAAGACTAATGATGTTGAACAGTTTCTCATGTAATTACTGCCTAGCTATTCATATATTTTGTTTTTTGAAACATCTCTTTAAATCTTTGGCCAACTTCCAAACTTGTGGTTCCACTTTTTATTATCAATTTGTACATTACAGGTTCTGGAAAAAGACTATTGTCAGTTATGTATAGCAGTAATATTTCCTCCTAGTTTGTATTAGTTTGTTCATTTTTTTTATTTTTAAATTATTTATTTTTATTTTTTATGAGTGTATTGCCTGCATGTAGGTAGGTGCACCCATGTTGTGCAATGCCCCTGGAGGTCAGAAGAGGGTGTCAGACTCCCTGGAACTGGAGTTATGGACAGTTGTTAGCCACCATGTGGGTGCTGGGAATTGAACTCAGATTCTCTGCAAAAGCATCCAATGCTCTTAACCGCTGAGGCATCTTTCTAGCCTCCTTGTTCATTTTATTAATACTATGTTCTGATGCAAAGAAGTTTTTTTTTTGAAGAAAAGGTCAAATATCACTTAATGTGTCTTGTCTGAGAATTATTTCCTTATTCAAAGACTTTGGAGACAGTGTCCTATGTTTTCTTCAAAATTGTTTTAATTTTAATTTTTTTCCTCTAATTTAAGTATTTTTAGGATATTCTCTCTTCCTTTCGTTTTTCTTTCTTCTCCTCTAACCTCTTCTTTTTTTTTTAACTTACCCTCTGCTCTTCTTCCTTCCCCTCTAATACTCTACCCTCTGCTCTTCCTTTCCCCCTTCTAATAACTCTTCTGTTATTGTTGGAATCATTCTTTGTGTTTCTTTGTATATATACTTATTTCACCCTCATTTTAAAGAATATATTTACTAGATATAAATGCACAGTGATATATAATATATTTGAGATTCCCTAGGGATCTCATTTCTCCAAGATTTATACACTGTACTCACATTGTATACAAGCAACTCAGTTTCCCTGGGTAGTCAGGCTCAGTCATCCTGTCAGAGCTGTAACCTCCCTTACTTTTGATTCAGCATGTAGAAACCCTATGTAGCTAGGATCATAAGAACATGGTACAATCAGGAAATTCCCTGAACATGACCACATTGTCATACCTCATTTCTTGTGAAGTGAGTTCCTTGATCAGAATCTATACCAGGTAGAATACCATGGTTGTGGATAAGGTATCTCGTGCCTTCACAGATCGTTATTTTGCCAGAAGTATTGTCTTTGTGGAAGGCAAATCCATATCCAGAGGAACTGTCTGTTCTAGTAATAACACAATATAATCCTTCCCATAATGACAGTGGTCCAGTATTGCAACCTGCCATTATTTATCCATTTGATCATCCAAGGAATGCTCCTGTGTTTTGGGGTCAGTGTTGGTCAGTGCTATTGGCAGATGAGGCACTTAGAAATGACTGTAGCCAGGTCACTGGAAATCTGTGTGCTGAGCTTATTCCTGTCCTCCATGGTTGCCATGTGCTGTCCCTGTGAACCCATAGAGAACTGACAGGGTTGGGTGGGGAAAGAGTCAAACCTGGTATCCACATAATAATTTGTATTATCTACTTTATTATTAAAATTCTCCCATTATAGTTGCTGTATCACTAATACTTTTCCTCATACAAATCCATTTCTAACTTAGTTTTAATGAAATAAGCATAATTATGAGCCCATAAAATTGTGATTATTAATCTTATTAAGTGTTCATGAAATATGAGGGATAATAGTGATGTTTGAATTGCCATTATTTTCATATTTGGACTGATGACTGCCCTCAAAGAGAATGACTTTATAAAATATTTAACTGGTTGATATTCAGTTTTTAGCTTTTCTGTGTGTGTAATTTTAGAAGTTAGACTGGCTTCTGTTAGGATTTAACAATGTTTGGGCAACATATTATACAAGAAGAAAATTAAGAAAAAGCATATAAGTAACTGACAGCACTGTTGAGATGACAACATTTATAATGGCAAACAAACAAAGTTTGCAAACCAAGAGGAAGCGTCCGTGGTTCCAGGAATACAATAACTGGAAAAGAGCTTAAAAACTGTTAAACTGCGGCTAAGCAGTGAACACTCATACTATTTCCTGAACTCAGCTTTGTGTTTTAAAATAGCAAAACAGGCGTCTCTGACCTTTTGTTCAGTCACCTCCAACTTTACATTCAAGTTATAGTATTGTTTGTTTATGGAATTTTTTTTTTTTTGGTCTTTCTGAGACAGGGTGTCCCTGTAGCCCCAGCTGGCCTGGATTTGCTATGGACACCTCTACCTCCCGAGTGCTGGGATTAAAGGCACATGCCACCACGCCCGGCTGTTTATGGATTTTTAAAAATGCATTTAAGTTTAATTAAGAATCAGCTCATTACAATGGTATTATTTAATGATTTTTATTTTCCTAACAACTGACTGCAGAGTTCAGCAATACAGAGTTATAACCGCATAAAAAGGATCAAACCACTCCATTCCTAGGAGTTGTATTAGCTCCAGAAGTAAAGTGATCATCTTAGAAATAAATGTCTTTGCAGCACTGAAGAGCTTATAGACAATGAACAAGTTTCATCAAACCTCATTTATGTGATAATTTTATAATTATCTTTATTTTAATCATTTCTGTTATAAAATATTGTTCTTCCTTTTAATTACTTTCTGATTATTCATATTAAACTACAGAAATGTAATACCTTTCTGATATAATTGATATCAAAATGAAAGATTCAGACCAGTTCTAGAAAATGGTTGCAGGGTTGCATTTTCTATTAAATCGTTCAGTAATGTCAGAAACCTCATTTATGTGATAATTTTATAATTATCTTTATTTTAATCATTTCTGTTATAAAATATTGTTCTTCCTTTTAATTACTTTCTGATTATTCATATTAAACTACAGAAATGTAATACCTTTCTGATATAATTGATATCAAAATGAAAGATTCAGAC
>NW_008338112.1:455612-457635 GCF_000622305.1 Nannospalax galili
TCTTAAGTATGAGCTCCTGCAAAATTAAAAACAAACAGAAAACAGAACGAAATAAGTATATACCCTAAATATACAATGGCTCGGAATTACCATTCCTTTTAATTTTTTAAAGTTTATTTATTTTTATTTTATGTGTATGAGTGTATTGCCTGCATGTATGTGGGTGCACTTGTGTTGTGCATGGAGGTCAGAAGAGGGCATCAGATTTCTCTGGAACTGGAGCTACAGATGGTTGTTTACTACCATGTGGATGCTGGGAACTGAACCCAGGACCTCTGCAAGCAGCCAGTGCTGTTAAACTGCTGAGTCTTCTCTCCAGCCCCTGTTTATTTTTATTTTATTTTTTTTTAATTTAGTATAACCCACAGAGTCCAGATAGTGGTGCTTATATGCAAATGAGTGCGGGAGTATTTACTGGGGCATGGGCAATCCATAGTGGCTGCATTTCCAAAGAAAGTTGACTATCTTCCCTAGCAGCCGTCATTTTTAATAGTTCCTCAGCTAGGAGTGGGGCCTTGAAAGCCCCTCCCCCATTGTGCTTGCCTGCAATTGCTGTGACAAAACGCTGTGACCAATACCAACTTGGGGAGGAAATAGTTTGTTTGGCTTAAATCTCCTGGGTCACAGTTTTTTACTGAGGGAGCCCAAGGCAGGAACTCAGGACAGGAACCTGGAAGCGGGAGCTGAAGCACAGGCCATGGAGGAACACTGCTCACTGGCTTGCTCCTTTGGCCCCTGCTCAGCCTGCTTTCTTATACAGTACAGGACCACTTGCTCAGTAGTGGCACCATCCACAGTGGCCTGGATCCTCCCACATCACTCAACAATCAAGAAAATGCCCCACAGACATGGTCACAATTCAGTCCAATGGAGGCAGTTCTCCACTTGAGGTTCCCTTTACCCAAGTATCAAGTTGACCACTAAAGCTATCCAGCACACCCGTCTATGATGGAATTTTAATTGACTTGGTCTTGTGCAGGTAGCTACAACTGCTGTGAGTTCCTGTGTGCAATGGCCATGCCATTGTTCAGAAGACACTTTACAGCCCTCCTCCTTGTCCTCTGGCTCTTACATTCTTAGTCCTTCTCTACTTCCTTATTTCCTTCCATATCCCTAATAGTCTTCCTCATTATAAATCCATTTCTAATTTTATTGTTATGTAAGAAGTACTCATGAGTCCAAATAATATAGTTATTAATGTAATTAATAAATCATTGATTCAATGTGAGACATAAATAGCTTTATATTTGAATATCCATTTTCTTCATTTTTTTTTTAATTTATATGTATGAATGTTTTGCCTGCATGTATTTAAGGGCACCTGTGGGTGCAGTGACCAGAAGAGGGCATCAGATCCCCCTCAAACTGCAGTTACAGTCTATTGTTAGCCACCATTTGGGTGTTGGGAACCAAACCGAGGTTTAGAAAATGGTTGCAGGGTTGCATTTTCTATTAAATCGTTCAGTAATGTCAGCCACTTTGTAGGTATTGGTGAAGAGTACATTGAAAGTTACACAATATTGGGAGAATATTTCCCCGTTGGGTATTCAGTCATCTTCAAGCAAAGGAAAATTTTAGCATGGTCAGTCCATGGTAGGGGTACAAGGCTTCAAGCTCAATGTGAGGGGCTTTTCGGGGGAGGGGCACTGCTCCAATTCCCAGGATGGGAACACCGCTCCTGCTCACAGTGTGTGGATTTTCAGGAGATGGTACTAAAGCAATGGAAAATGTGCATGAATGTTTGGGTGATGGAAGAATAACCAGGGAGTCCCTCACCTCAGTCCTTGGCAAGGCTATACTCTTCCTATACAGACACGTGGTTTAGAAGCACTGCTGCACTGCTGAGAGTATGGAGAAGTTGGACTTATGGTCTAACCAGAGTGGAAGGAACTTGCAGAGCTCTGTAAAAATTCAGTTTAGTCTTCTATTTGTTATGGACCAAGCCTAATGCAATGCTGTAAAACAGAATTTTCTTCATGTGAAACATACAAAACAGTTGATTTTTCAATTTTATTTTATTTAA
>NW_008338112.1:458741-472356 GCF_000622305.1 Nannospalax galili
AGATTGCTGTTCAGAAGTTTTTCACTGAGGCTGGAGAGATGGCTCAGTAGTTAAGAGCACTGGCTGCTCTTCCAGAGGACCCAGGTTTCATTCCTAGCACACATGTGACTAACAACTATCCAGGAGATCTGATGCCTTCCTCTGACCTCCATGGGCTTTGCATGACATGGTGCACTTACAGGCATGTGGGCAGAACACTCAAATACATGAGATAAAAATAAATACGTTTTGGCATTTATTTTATATATTTTAAAGAACAGAAAAATATTAACTCAAAATTATTTGGGATATATAATTTGCAAGTTAGATTTATAATACATTTAAATTTAATATCTAGAGCATCTTAAAATTGTCATAGTTAAAAGGATTACAGTGGAATACTAATAAGTTTCTGTAAAGGAAGTAGGAAAAGTTGGGTGTGGTAGTAAATGCCTATAATCTTAGCAGGGAGGGCAGAGGCTGAGAGTCAGGAATTGAAGGCCAACCTGGCCTACACATAGAGGAGGAAAAGAGCAGCGACATCAGAAGGTGGAAAGCTACATAAAGTAAGTGCATATCCCTAAACCCAACCATACAAATAATTACATTAAGTGCATACTTCAATTAAAATGATGTATTGTGGCGTATTAAAGATTGTAAGCAGGACACAGTTATCTCTGTAAGAAACATACTTGAAAAACCACGTATAGTGGTGCTTGCCTTTAATCCCAGCACTCAGGAGACAGAGGCATGTGGATCTCCGTGAGACTGGGGCCAGCCTGGTCTACATAGTCAGTTCCAGGCCATCTGGGGCTATAGAAGAAGGAATATTAACAAAGGGTTGTTTGTTAATACAAGGTTTAATACAAACCTTTATGTATTGAAGATTCCTTAATATTTGTATGTGAATGGTAGATCTAAAGAATAGAAGTGAAACTGACAAAACTACAGGAAGGAATGCACTATCGGATGGTCAAATCAGTGATCACAACATTTTTTTTTGCACCTGATAGAAAATGGAGGCAAAACATTACAGAAGTAGTGACTTCATTTACTCCAGCTAATTAATTTTATAAAACAACCAACCACCATAAACATTATTGTAATGTTCACATGAGACATTAAAAAAGATAGTCTACCTATGGTCAACTTTAAAATAAATACAAATAGTAAATTTGACAGATTGAAATCATGAGCATATTTTCTGTCTATTGAGTGGGACAAGAGTGAGAAGATTCTTAGAATCTCTTCAGTATTTGGAAATTGAACGATGTAAGCTGCAAGGAAAATTTAGAGAATGCGTAATTGAATAACATGTGCTCTTGAATTTGTTAGCCTGATGAAAATGGACAGATTTCTTGAAAACACTATACATGTTAAATTTTTTCTTCATTTATTTTGTTTTATTTTAAATGGAAATTTTGGTTTTGTTGAGTTTTGATGATTGATGATTGTTTGTTTGTTAGTTTTGGGTCTTTTTGAGACAGGGTCTTGCTATAGCCTGTGGTCTCCCTGGAACTTGCTGTGTAGACCAGACTGGCTCAAACTCACAGAGATCCACTTGCCTCTGCTTCTCAAGTGCTGAGATTAAGGGCGTGTGCCGCCAGGACTTGAACACTCTATATATTGTGAATATTGATCTCTTATAAGATACATGATTTGTATATATTTTTTCAAGTTCCATGAGTAATCATTTCATTTGGTTATGTCATTCTTAATATTTTATTTATTACTTTTATGTGTCTGAGTGTATTGCCTTTATGTGTATAAGTGCACCCGCGTTGTGACGTGCCCTTGGAAGTTAGAAGAGGGCATTGGATTCCCCCTGTAACTAGAGTTAAGAACCGTTGTTAGCTGCCCTGTGGGTGCTAGGAAATGAACCTGTGTCCTCTGCAAAGCAGCCAGTGCTTTTAATTGCTGAGTGGTAATTTATGTAGTTGGTGTTTGACTGCCTGTATTCTTGATGTTGCATTTAAGAAATCAAATCCAATGTTATTAAACATTTCCCTGCATTTTCTTATAAGACACTGATAGTATCAGCTCTTAGTTGATCTTTGATTTATTTTTAAGTATTTTTATCAAAGTAGTGGGCTTCATTGTGACATTTCCATGCATATAATACACTTTGATCATGTTTACCCCTCTAGTCTCTTATCCTCATTCCTCCCTATTTCTAATACTAGAAACACTCCTCTAACACTTCCTCTTCTTTCATTGTCTTCTCTCACATCCGTATTGCCACATAGAGAGAAAACATGCAGTATTTATCCTTCTGAATCCTACTTCTTTTGTTAAAATATTTATCTCTAGTTCCATCCATTTTACTGAAAATGATATAAGTTCATTTCTTTATATCAGAATAAAACTTCATTGTGTTTATGTATCACACTTTCTTCATTCATCTGTTGATGGGTAATTCTGTAACTATTATTAATAGTGCCTCAATAATGTAGATATATGGGTATCTCTGATATGCTGACTTTGATTCCTTTGATTTTATTTATATATAGTGTATTAGTGTATACATATATTATAGCTGGATCATGTAATAGTTATATTTTTGTGGGTTTTTTTTTTGAGGAACTGTTAAATTGATTTCTATAGTGGCTAGACTACATTCCCTCAAACACTGGATAAATCTTTTTCCTTTTGACCTTGCCATTATTTTCTTGTTTCTTGATGATAGCCATTCTGACTGGGGTACAAAGGAATCTCAATAAAGTTTTTTATTTTTATTTCACTAATGATTAATGATGTGAACATTTTTTCATGTATCTGTTGGCCACTTGTATTATGTTTTGGGGAAATGTCTTGTCAATTCATTTGTCTATTAATTAATGTGATTATTTGCTCTTTCGGTCTTTAATTTTTGGACTTATGTATTTTGGATGTGAATGCTCTATCAAATAAATAGCCAGCAAATATCTCCAATTCTATAGACTACATCTTTACTATGTTGATTGTCTTTTGCCATGCAGAAGTTTTTAATTGAATAAGATCCCATTTATCAATTCTTGCTTTTATTTGAACAGCTGTTAGAATCCTGTTTTGTGTTTTCTCCTAGTAGTTTCAAAGTCTCAGGTCATACTTTAGGTCTTTGATTCATTCAGAATTGATTTTTATTCAGTGTGAGAACCGAAGATTTTGTTTCATTCTTCTATATGTGGATATGCTAGTTTTCTTAGCGCCACGTGTTAAAGAGATTTGGTCCCCCTACGCCCAATGTGTGGTTTATGTACCTTTGTCATGGAGTAAATAATTGTAGCTGCATGGGCTTACTTCCAGGTCTTTTGTTCCAATCCATTGGCATGCTTATCTGTTTTATCCATTTATCTGTTTTTGTTCTGTTTTTGCGTAGTGTCTATTTTTACCCTTTAGCATCCTTATATTAATCGAATTCTTTTCCTGTTCCTCATCTTATAATTTCAGTATCTTTGCCATTTCTGAGTCAGGTTCTGATGCTCACTCTTCCTTTTCAAAGTTTCTTTTTTGCTTATTAGTTATGTCCTGTAATTTTGTTCTTAATAATTGGTGTGTTGTGCAGTGTGACAGAACTGCTGTTAGTAGACATGTTTCACCCCGTGGTTGAGGGATCTCCCGAGTCTTTGGATTCTTCACTGGCCTCTAGAATTCCCACAACACTGCATTCCATATGCTGTTGGTAATTGGTATTTCTGTTGGTAATGGAAAACCTGGAGCTTCATAAGTGCCTGCCTTTTAATGTCTTTTTTCAGTGTGGTTTGGATTTGAATTGCCCTAATGAATAATGATTTTAAATATTCTTTTTTAGACTTACAGTTTATTTTTGTTTTCTAGAAAATTGTCTTTTTGATACTTTATCACTTAAAATTGTTATTTTTCTTTTTGTCAAGTTGTATAGCATTCTTTATATATTCTAGTCACAGATTTTATATCAAATATATCTTTTTCACAACTTCCTTCCATTCTATGTAGAGCTTTCCCTTTGCTTTATTAATGCTGTATGTAACACAAAGGAGTTCTGATAAAATGGATTTTTTTTAATTTTTGCTTTTCTTGTTGTACATTAAGAAGACCACCTAACAGAAAGTGACTAAAATTGATTCCAACTTTCTTCTAAGATTTTATTAGCTCCTGAATTTAGTTCTAGGATCTCTTTAAAGGTCAGTGTGGGTGGCACCATTCCCTAGCCAGGGGATCCAGACTGTATTAGAGTGGAGAAGTCAAGCTGAGTAAGCCAGCGTGTTTCATTCCTTCTTCTTTGTTCTTCACTATATATGGGATGGGACTGACTGTTTCAAACTCCTGCCACTGTGTCCTCTCTGCAGTGATGGACTGTCTGTCACCTGGAATCGCAAGGTACTGCTTTTTGCCAGGGTATTTTATCACAGCAACAGAAATGAAACTAGGACAAGATGGCAATATAGTTAATCAGAAAAGTAGTAAGGAACTTGCTACTGTGACTAAAAAGCATTTCCAAACTATGACAATAGAAATGTCATAAATGACAATAAAAATGTTTAGTCCATCCAGTTATTCTTCAAAACTAGTTTTAATTTTTAAAAAATTTATTTATTATTATTTATATTTTTATGTGTATGAGTGCATTGCCTGCATGTAGGTAGGTGCACCCGTGTCGTGCAATGCCTGTGGAGGTCAGAAGAGGCTGTAGGATCCCCTGGGACTGGAGTTATGGACAGTTGTTAGCTGGCATATGGGTGCTGGGATTCGAACCTGGGTCTTCTGGAAGCAATTTAAGGAGGGGGAGTTAGTGTGATACAACCAGAGCAGTATTGTAAAAGTAACTATCTAGAGTTTGTAATAAGTCTTTAAATAAATCCTAAAGCTATTCATTTAAAACACACAGACATGCTGGGAAAGAAATTGTGGAAGCAATCCCGTTCACAACAACCTCAAAAAAGTTATATTTAGGAAAATGGAACCTTTAAATCTCTGAAAAGAGAATTTGAGGAACACAATAGAAGATTGAAAGATCTCTTATGTTCATGGATTGGTAGAATTAATACTGTGAAAATGACCATCCTAACAAGCGATTTATGGTTCAAAGCAATCCAAAACAAAATCCCCATGTCTTCCCAGAAATAGAAAAAAAAATCTTAAAATTCAATCAAATGAAAGCACAAAAGACCCCTGATAGCCAAAGCAATTCCAAGCAAAAAGAACAATTCTGGGAGAGATTGCCATACTAGATCTCAAGTTCTATTACAGAGCCATAGTAGTAAACAAAGCATGGTACTGCCACAGAAACAGACTTATAGATCAGTGAAACAGAATAGAAGTCCCAGTCTTACACACACACAATTATAGCTGCGTGATGTTCAACAGAGATTCCAAAAATACACATTGTAGAGACCAGAGAGATGGCTCAGTGGTAAAGAACACTAGCTGCTCTTGAAGAGGACTTGGGTTTGATTTCGAGCACCTACATGGTTCTTTGCACTGCATTCACAGTAGCTATGAAATGGAAGCAGCCTGGAGACATCTATCAGCTGATGAATGGACAGTGAAATGTGGCACATTTGTACAAAGAGATTGTATTCATGTGTAAAGAAAAATGAAATCATGAAATTTGCAGGCAAATGGATGGAACAGGAAAACATTCTGAGTGAGGCAACTCAAACCCAGAAAGATAAAAACCACATGTTCTTATTTGTAAGTCTTAACTCCACATCTTTAGATTTGAATGTATATCTCAGAATAACTGTACAGCCAGGAAAGTAGAAAAGGGACCATTGGAGGAGCAGGTAGAAAGCTCTAGAGAGAGAGATAATATAACAGGTGCTATGAAGGGAGAGAGGGAAGGGAGACTTAATTGAAGAGGCAGTAAGTTCAGTAATACAGGAGCAGAGGGAGGGGTAAATAGCATTAAGGGTGTTTGAAAACCCCACAAGGGAACCTGTTTTTCTGTAACCTGTCTTTAAAATAAATGTATATGTATGTGTCTATCAATACACACATAGAGAGAGAGAGAGACACACACACACAGAGAGAGAGAGAGATCACTTTGAGTTACCTCACACAGAGATAATGCTCTCCCAAGGAGCCAGAGCCATAAATTATGTGGTAAAAAACCCAGTGCCAGATAAGTGGTACTTACCTTCAAGTTGTTGGTCATAGAGGGTTCAAAAGACACCCCCCCCCAAACATAGGCTATTGCCATTGCTTTGGTTTCCTTCCAGAACTTAAGGATAAGACCTATTTCTGAAGATACCATATACTTCCATCACAGGACTTGGAGAAACCAAGCTGATACTGAACTGAAAGCCTCTTCCTTGAGTGTTAGCTTTCATAGTATTGGCTGGTGCTATATAAGCTGCTGGTAGAGAAAAGTTAACAATCCTACCAAAGTGTAAATCTTATGAGCTACAGTAGTGACCAGCCCAGAAAAATATGCTGGGCTTATATAGTACAATAGTGGCACTAATATCACAGCAGTAACCTTAGACTAAGACAAGCTCAACAGGAGGAAGCTCAAGCCTTTTACTGTAAACCTAGAAACAACTCTGTGGCTAGAGCGTTCATAGACCCTAGAGTAGCACCTCCAACTACCATTTTGCTAAATTAATATCCAGCTGCCTTCTAAATATGTATTCTAATACCCAGAGATAAGTGCAGTGTCCATTCCTCATCAAAGAAACCTTTTTGCAGCAGGCAGAAGATATTGCAGAGTACCACAACTGACTAAAGTACTGATAATAGTGACCAGTAGGTATGTCCAGCCTCAAATCTGTAATATCACCCCTACACACAGGCTCAGAGACTATCACAGAGGAGGGGACAGAAGGATTTTAAGAGTCAGAAGACTGGGAGGAGTTCTGAGAGATGATGTCTTCTGGGCATGAACTCAACAGTATGGTTGTCTGTACAACCCCACAACAGTTGACATGCCAACAATGAATGAAGGAAAGGTTTGCAGTGCCCCACCCATAGTTGAAGAACTATAGGCAGTCAAGGCTGTTGAGGAAGGAAGAGTTGATTTTCTTCAGGGAGAAGACTCCTAATAGGCCACCCAAGTTTAAGTGGTTAGCCCTAAATGCACGTACATTGGGCAGCACTAACTGAACTCAGTAGGGTGTGTGTGTGAATAATTATTTGTAAAAGGCATGAATTTGAAAGGGAGATGTGGTAGGGAGTACATAGGAAGAGTTATAATGGGAGAGGCAGAGGTGGAAATGATGTAGATACAGTGTGCTCATGTATAAAAGTCTTTTAAAAATGGTTTTTATTTAAACTATGCTGGCTACTATAATGGGAGCCAGCAGTAGGAAAAACTAGCCTAAAGAGGGTTTGGACGGAAAATTTTGTCCTTGAAATTGGGGGTACAACACTTGTTAGTGATGAGAAATGTAGAGGCTAATGAAAGGTATTGCTGCTGTGGGAGGGGAGCGAACGTGTTGAAGGAGTAGGATACAGTATCCTTTGTTGGCTAAAAGAGGGGAGCTCTGAGTGTTTTTCACATTTGACAGAGATGATTGAAAAATGCCATTTATAAACAGAAAGTAAAGTAGTAAGCACATACTGTATGTATTTAATGTATCCTAAGTTTGAGGTATTTGATAAACTGTTAAACGTTCGACAGACACATTGATCTCTGTCAAGATGATTTAAGAAAAACTGTTTTGGACCTTATTGTGTGAAGAGATGTTGAGTTTTAGACAATGAATATGTATGTTGTATACTTAAACATACAGCCATTGTTATATTAACTAATATACATATATAAATGTATATATGTATGTACACATGCTTATATATATAACTTTTTTAAGACTTTTTTTTTAAAAAGAAAGCACTTTGAACAGTAATAAAAATCACTACTTTGTTGCTTTATATTCCTTAAAAGGGCTCTATGACTTAGATACAGTATTAGCCTTAAAAATAGGAAACTGAAATGTGGTAAATATTTCTTTAGGCAGTTTTCATATGTTTGGCATGGTCATTATTGCATATGAATGACCTGAATTTAATGTAGTAATTTTAGAGTAGCTAATCCCTTTTTTTGTGTTTGACTGTTTATTTCTTTTTAGAATATTTATTATTTTGGGGGGTTGGGGATTTAGCTCAGTGGTAGAACACTTGCCTAGCAATCACAAGGCCCTGGGTTCAGTCCTCAGCTCAAAAAATAATTTTATTATTTTTATTTTATGTGTTTGAATGAATTGCCTGCATGTGTCTTAAGTGCACCTGTGCTGTGCAATGCCCACGGAGGCCAGAAGAGGGTGTCAGATTCCCTGTAACTGGAGGTACGTATGGTTATTAACCACCATGTGGGTGCTGGGAATCGAACCCAAGGCCTCTGTAAGAATAGCCAGTGCTCTTAACAGCTGAGCCATCTCTCCAGCTCCTGAGTATTTATTTCCTTTTATCAGATTTCATTATTGGTGAAAAAATTTATCTGTATTTCTAATTACTCAAAGTTTGGGTTTTAAAATGATACTATTTTCTATAATTTTAGCCATTTCCATTCTTTTCACTATCGTGTCTGTATAGTGTAAGTTTTCTTGGTAATTGAACTCTAACGTCTAATTCCAATCTTACTTCTTACTAGTTGTGTACTTTTGGAGAAGTTGTTATATTTTGCTTCTACTTTTTTCTCTTCGTAATTAGATAGTAGTATCTTGCTCATAGGATACACATGAAAGTTAACTAATGTATTACATATAAAATGCTTGGAATGGGAGAGAGCTAACACTAATGCTAATAGTCATTAGGAGTTTATTAATTATCATTGATGATGTGTGCATGGCATTTTATGCTGGAAATAAATGCAAATTGCATTTCCAAATGAATAGGTTTTTATGACTATATCTTACATAATAAGTTGAGTTTATCAGTATAAAACTACCAGTACCTTTTAAAGTAATCTTCATGTTTACGAATCTTTTTATTTTATGATTTAAAATGTTTCTTTAATTTTTCCTGAATAACTTAGTAGTTAAAATATAACCATCTCTTGGCAACTGATTACTGCAGAGTGAGGGATACTAGATCTTTTTTTAAGGGAGTGATTCTAGATAGGCTGACTAGACTCCAGTGGATGATCTTGCACCAAAGGACATCTGGAGATACTGACTTGACACATTGGGTCTTAACATGGATGACAGAGTATATGGGTTCCATTGGGGGTTTGGAGGACGGTGCCAGTGGGCATGTGGGTATAAAGATGATTATAAATATATATTAAAAATATAACCATAAGGGACTTTGTTTTTAAATTCCTACTTTTTTAACATAATAGGAATATTTATATGTACGTAAATATTTATCTTTGTCTTTTTATAACTGTGTAGAAATGTGTCCTTGACTGACAGAATATATATTTCCTAGTGAATGTTCTGTGAATTTTTATTGAACAGTTGGATTATATTTCAAATGTATGTTGTATATTGTAATGCATGTTGTATTTTGATGTATAGTATAAATGTATAGTGTATATCCATATTTATCCATAAAAGCAGTGGTGTATTTGACTTTAGAGATCTGATGATTTTTCTTTCTATTTTAAAATTTCTTATTTGTAAAGATTCAATAACTAAGCCAAATTTTTATTTTTTTGTCTGGGTTTGAGGAAAAAAAGCATCTCTTCTTTTTCATATCTTTTTGTTTCAATGTAAAGCATTATGATTATCATGAAGTGAATTTTTTAACAATTTTTGAAATGAAAAGGAACATAGGCTTATTTGTTCAATCCTTAGTGCTTTCAAACATCTGTAGTTCAAAGTACGTAATTCACAGTGACACCAAAGATTACTTTCTGTTTTCACTGGAAGAGTCTGATATTATTTCTGTCTGCAGAGGAAAGAGTTGTGTGCCATTCAAATGGTAAGATGTTTGACTGTGTAGTGAAATCAAGATGATTTGTTACCCAAAGCAGTTTGTAGAGACAGAGAAACAACAGCTATTAATAAAACAGACAACTTTACAGACTTTTTGTTAGGAACCAAAGGCAAGTTACTCTTCCAGAAATAAAGAAAATTTAAATAATCTTAACAGTACTTGATGGAATACTTAAGAGAGCACAATGATTATTAAAAGGACAATATAGTTCTCATAGTTAATACTGACCACCTTCATTTTATAAAACTTTACCTTGACTTTTATATGTTTTGCTCTTTTGCCATGTAGAATTTTTGTTTGTTTAGAGTAGCAAATTTAGCATTTAGTATTATTATTGAGCTAGAGAGTTACTAACATGAATCCCTGTAATAATTTCATCCTTCTACAATTATCCATTTTTTTAAAGTTCTGGAGTCAAGCTTTGTGGCATTTAATAATCTTTGCACCTAAAGGCTGAGGCAGGAGGATTGTGATTGGATGGTGGCCTCAGCTGCATAGCAAGACCCTGTCTCAAAACAGAAAGTCTTTGTCTTCCCTGTACTCTTATAATTTTGAAGAAAGCATCAGATATAATCCTTTCTTTTCTATAACTTTTACTGTGTATCTCTGAAATATATGAACTTCTTTTTTTAATTTTTTAAATTTAATAACCACATGATTAGAAGAAGCATTTCATTACAGCTTTAACATATTCAGTAACAATTTCCAGAGCCAGGATACATCGCTTTCAAAAGTGGGTGTAAATTTCTAGGTTCACAGTTGAATTAATACAGTTATACAATATTTAACTCAGTATAAACCCTGTAAGACATAATATTGAATTAGTTTTTACCCCTTAAAGAAGATCTCCATTTCATGTTAAAATATGCTGTTTCCTACATTTTTTGACATTTCTGTTTTTTTGACAGTTCTGTTTTTTAAATTATTTATTTAATAACCACATAATTAGAAGAAGCATTGAAGAAGCATTTCATTACAGCTTTAACGTATTCAATAACAATTTCCAAAGCAAGGATACATCTCTTTCAAAACTGGGTGTAAATTTTTAGGTTCACAGTTGAATTAATATAGTTATACAATGTTGAACTCAGTATAAACCCTGTAAGACAAAGAATTGAATGAGGTTTTAACCTTTAAAAAAGATCTCCATTTCCTTTTAAAAAATATACTGTTTCATACAGAAAAACTCATTTTTAATGCTACTAACCCTAAGATGTTTGCACATGCATTTCTAGTCTCTATATATCTGATTATTACTAGTCACAGTCAGTTACTTTCTGAGCTCCTTGGCATCTGAGCATGTATATAAAGTCATCAGGTAGATATCAGTGGTAATGTTTTCCACATTTATTAATTATTAAGGAGCAATTTTTTATGCTTTGAAGAATTATTTAATTTAAAAAAAAATTTAATAACCACATGATTAGAAGAAGCATTTCATTACAGCTTTAATATGCTCAATAACAGTTTCCAGAGCAAAGATACAGCTCTTTCAAAAGTAGCTATAAATTTTTAGGTTCATAGTTGAATTAATACAGTTATACAGTATTGAATTCAGTATAAACCCTGTAAGATATAAAATTGAATGAGTTTTTACCCTTTAAAGAAGATCTCCATTTCATTTCAAAATGTGCTATTTCCTACATTTTTTAAATTTTATTTTTTACTTTTTTAGAAGAAGCATATCATTACAGCTTTAATATGCTCAATAACAGTTTCCAGAGCAAAGATACAGCTCTTTCAAAAGTAGCTATAAATTTTTAGGTTCATAGTTGAATTAATACAGTTATACGATATTAAACTCAGTATAAGCCCTGTAGACATAAAATTGAATGAATTTTTAACCTTTAAAAAGCTCCCCATTTCATTTTAGAATATATTGTTCCTTGCAGAAAGACTCATTGTTTTTGCTGCTGACACTGAGATGTTGGCGCTTGCATCTCTAATCTGTATGTATCTGATTATTACTAGTCATAATTGGTTACACTTGGATCCTTGGAGCCTGTGTATGTCTCTAAAGTCATCGGGTAGATTTCAATGGTAAAGGTTATCACCTCTACTAATTAACACGACGTAAATTTCCATGCTTCCTCCTCAAATATAATACATTTTTATTTGATTTTTTTCTGTGTGTGTATATCATACAGAACATCCCAAACCATCTTATTCAACTATACACCCACTTCCCAGGTAGCACCCTCCCATAGTCTCCCCCCCCACACTAGAGCCCTTAATACTCTGATATTCCTGCTCCTGTCTGCTGTGTTGTTGGCACCCCCAGCCATTCCCTACTGCTTGTCCTTCTGGTGAATCTAGTCAGCCGATCTAGAGGTCTTTGTTTTAGGAAGGTCAGCTGTTCCTCATCTAGCAGCAATCAGTTGTCAATATTCCTTTAGATAAGATTGGGGTCTGCTGTTCATTTTCCCAGTTCTATGCTGAGTTACGATCTGGGAGTCCCTTGGGCCACCCTGGCCAACAACTCAAAAGAAGGTATCACCTGTCTGGCATTGTTGCTTGTTATGTACCCTTTAGTTATGCATATGGACTCTTAAGAAATTATATCGGCCCCTTTAATCTTTGGTTATACTTTCCTTTTTTGTGTTTAAGGCCATACAGTTGGCCCAGATAAACCAATTTATTTTTACTCTTAAGGCCATTTAAGGATCTGTTCCTCAGGGGTCATATGGGCTTGGGAGGAGCCCCTGGCTCCTTTCTTTTACCAGTTCCGCCTTTGTGAAGATAAGTCAAAGGTCCTGCTGGACCATGGTTGGCTTTGCCTGGAAGCATGGCACTGGCACAAAAATAGACCCATAGATCACTGGAGGAAAGACAGCATGAACTTCTTTTAAAAAAATAATACCACATTAATTACTTTTTCCTTTGCTAAGATCTGAAAGGAAACACCTTAAGTGAGGAAGGATTTAAGAAGTGACATAGTCTGTCATAGCAGAGAGAGCATGGCAGGAGTGGGATGCGATCACATGGCTTTCACAGTCTGTAGTCAGGAAGCAGAGAAAGAACAGGAACTAAGACTAGTCTCCAAACCTCAAATCTTCCACTCATTGACTCACTACCTCCAGCCAGGCCCCATTTTTTTCTATTAACAGGTTTCACAGTCTTCCAAAATAGCACCAACAGACGGGGACCAAGTCTTCAAACACATGCCCATGTAGGACATTTCACATTCAGAGTGCAGCAACCACGGCATTGTTACACCAAAAATATAGTTATTCTATAATATTGTGAGACAAACAGTTTAATTTTCAAATTCCAGGGACCTCAGAAATACCAGAATTTGGTACAACTGCTGGTGACAGTCTGTTTGTCTTGTCAGAATAGAAATCACAAGTAGACAAAGTGATGGCAGCCACAGGTTTATGAACTAGACATAAAGCCCTAGATCCTGAGAACAAGAGGCTTATGGCTCCAAGGTGTTTAAGTTAGAGGCTTATATATAGGCGTTCAGGCCAAAAGTACCTCTGAGCAGAGGCTTAGGCCCTAATTCCTTACTCTAATCTTGTAAAGCCAGAGACTTAGAGCTCTCCATGTTTCGGTAAGAGTCATTGCTTTGTGCTTTGGATGCTAGCAGCCTAGAGCCCAGTAGAGTGTTCCAGTTCTCAGGCTTGGGTCTTGGCACCCTCAGTTCTTCATGTACCTTACAGACAGTTGTAACTTGAGATTTTGGTTTCTAGGCCCTTGACTTTTTTTTTTTTTTTAATTAAAAGAAGCATTTCATTACAACAGCATTAACCTATTCAATAACATTTTTCCAGAGCTAAGATACATCTCTTTCAAAATT
>NW_008338112.1:475829-476504 GCF_000622305.1 Nannospalax galili
TGTCCTTTTCACTCATTTAATTCCAGGAATACTTCTTTTTCTTAATTTCTCTTTTGACCCATTCATCATTCAGGAGTGTGTTATTTAATCTCCATGTGTTCATGTAGTGATTAGGGCTTCTTCCGGTGTTGATTGTAAGCTTTATTGCATTGTGGTCTGATAGAATGCATGGAATTATTTAAATCTTTTTGTATTTGTTGACATTTGTTTTATGCCCCAGTATATGGTCGATTTTGGAAAAGGTTACATGGGGTGCCGAATAGAAAGTATTTCCTTTGGTGCTTGCGTGGAATACTCAGTAGATGTCTGTTAAGTCCTTTTGATATATGGTATTGTTTAATTCAGATGTTTCTCTGTTAATTCTCTGTCCTGTTGACTTATCTAATGGAGACAGTGGGGTATTGAAGTCCCCCACTATTAATGAGTTAGGATTAATCTGGGTCTTAAAGTCCTGTAGTACTGTTTTTATGAAGTTGTGTGCACGAGAGTATGGTGAATATATGTTCATGGTTGTAATATCGTTTGGTTTATTGTTCCTTTGATCAGAATGAAGTGGCCTTCTTTGTCTCTTCTGATTAGTTTTAGTTTGAAGTGTATTTTGTCAGATGTTAGAATTTCAATGCCTGTTTTTTTCTTAGTACCATTTGTTTGGTATAATTTTTTCCATCCTTTTCC
>NW_008338112.1:477695-488757 GCF_000622305.1 Nannospalax galili
GGGGCCGGATTGATTTTGTCTTCAGGAGTTCCGCGGTGGCCCAACTCCAATGTGGATCAGAAGTTTTCAGACTTTCTCCTTAGGTCTGGAATCTTCTAAGAATGATTTTGGCCTCAGGAACTTGGGTGTTGGACTGACCTGAGACCCTGGCAGTGGCCGCACCACACAGGGATGCAAAGGCAGATGGGGTGGGAAGAAGCACCAAGATTTCCCAGGGAGTGGATTGAGTAGCTGGGTTGTACTGGATGCAAAGGTTCAGAGAGAGGAAAGGTAAGCCTAGGAGCCCCAGAAAGGGGATGTCAGCCCCAGAAAGAGGCTGGCGGGTGTTGCAGGACCAGGGAAGTAGAGGAACATGAGGGCGGGGCCAATTCCAGAAGCAGTGCTCCTGGGGCCCAAGGAAGTCAGTAAGTTGGTCTGGGTAAAAAAGATCAGGAAGCAGTATTGGTTCCCCTGGTGTCTGGGGACCCAAGAATAGGAATGGCACAGGGCCCAAACTGGAAGTAGAGAACAGCGGGGGAGATGAAAGGGTGAATGAGGTCGGGGGAGTCAAGGCTCAGAGGGCTCCGCAGTAGACTTACCCCAAGAGAGGCCTGAGGGTAGGAGAGCAGGCTAGGAGTGGCCCTTGAGTTTTAACTCTTACCAGTTCTCGGGAATTCTTCAAGAGACCAGAAATTCTACTTGTATCTTACCTCTTGCGTTTTGCTCCTCTTAGCCTGTCATCCTCAGTAATTTAATCTCTTGAGTTGTTCTTTAACTAATGGCCCTCTCCTTGCTGCCTTTGTGCTGCAAGACTGGAAGTCTGGTGTATTGCCTACTCTTTATACACCCAGCCTAGCCTGCTTTACGTGTGCTAAAGTCCACAGGTAGAAAAGCCGATTTGGAAGAAGCTTTCCTTGGGGGCTAGTGTTACCTTTGGGACAGTATGTACTCACCATCACAGTTGTGTATGTATATAACTCTTGTTCCATCAATCATGTTTCACAAGGGTGCCAGTCACAAACCTCGCATTTCCCCAATCACAAGAGTTTACTGAATCTTCCAGGAAGTGTACACTTCTTGCTTGAGTGAGAATAGCTGCAAAATGGGCACAGTCATGTAAAGGTCACCAAAGCTTATTACCATTAAAGTCTCCTAGAGCAGGTGCAAGCTGTCTAGAGTGGTCATGACTGTAGGGCCTACTGAAACAGAAGTCGTGGATTAGCAGCAACCATCACTACAGTGATTCTCACAGCTGTGGGGAATCCATGTTTCCGTGAACTGCTTAAGCAGCAAATCTACTGTGACAGTCCATCTGCCATCAGAAGATGTGGTTGCTTCACTGATAGTTTGCCATTCAAAGAATCAAAGGCATAAGTGAAAAGATCTCAATGAACAAAGACTTTGACCAGGATTATTTTATTTATTCCTAAGTAGAAAGTGTCAAAGGTGCTTCCAGTAGAGCCTTATGCAATAAATATATCCCATTGCAATGCCTGATTGTTAGCCAAATACTCTTAGTGGAGAGTTGAGTCCTTCTGATGTCTGTTTTACTTCATTTTCAAACTGTTTCTAAATATGAATCTCATTTTGCAAATGGCAAATTGTCTCAATACTTTTAATTGATAGTAGATTCCACTTTAGCAACCCTATCCTTGACATTTTGTTTCTTTTGTGTGTGTGTGTGTGTGTGTGTGTGTGTGTGTGTATGCTACATATGCATGTGTGTTTGCAGCTATGTATGCATGCATGTGGAGAGGCCCGAGCAGGGTGCTTGATATCCTGCTCTATTACTCTCCACCTTCCTCCCTTGAGACAGGGTCTCTCACTGAACCTGAAGTCTGCTGGCTGCCAGCAAGCTCAAGTGAGTCTTTCTCCTCCCCTCACAGCACTGGGGTTATGGGTGTGACATAAGCACACTCATCATCTTCACATGGATGCTGGGATCTGAACCCAGATCCTTACGCTTGCATAGCAAGTGCTCTTACGCACTCCATCATTTCTCTAACCTTAGAATTTATTGGTTTTTAACACACTGATTCAGACTTCTTGTAGTGTTTCCTAGTTTTTTTTTTTTTCCATTCTGTCTCTGTAGTGTCATTTAATTTGTTTGGGCTACAGTCTTGATAAGATTTAGGTTTGTTTTTATTAGAAAGATTGCACAATAAGATTTTTAAGTCTTTCACTTCGAGACACATGATAGACTTGCTTTTTTAAAAAAATGATGTTCTTAACAGATATCACTGCATAGATCAGTCAGTATATTAATAATTTTGAAATTGTGATATTCTGCTCTTGTTTGCTTTATTAGGTAGAATACTTCTGTAGAGAGTACTTTTGTTTGTATGTATGTATGTGTATGCTGCATATACATGTTTGTGCATATGTGCATGTGTGCATGCCAGGGCATGTGGAAACCAGAGGTCAACCTTGGTGTCTTCCTGTATTATTCTCAACCATTTTTTGATACTTCTTTTTCATTTTTTGAGAATTTCATACATTTGTACAATGCATTTTGATCATGTCTGCCCCTCCTTCCTTCACAGTTCTCCATGTCTCTCTACCCTCCCTCTCAGATTTCTTCTATAATTACATATACATGTAACCTACCAAGTCCCTTTCGTGTTGCCCATATGCACATGAGTACTATTGGTGGGGGGCTCATCCGTGAAGAAAACTGACTGTCCCTCTTTGAGCAGCTGTGGACTGCCTGTAGCTTCTCAACTAGCTATGGTGCCTTGGGTTTTCTCTTCACTTTCTTGGTTGTTTCTTTTGCTGTACAGAAGCGTTTTAGTTTAATGAGGTCTCACTTGTTTGATTCTTGACCTTTATTGCTGAGCAGTTGATGTCCAATTTAGAAAGTTCTTTCCTACACCTATATCTTGTAGGTTACTGCCTATGTTTTCTTCTAAGGATTTCAGAGTTTCAGGTTTGGAGTTGCCTTTTGTGCAAGGTGAAGGAAAAGGGTCTAGTTTCATTCTTCTACAGGTGGAGATCCAATTTTGCCAGCACCATTTGAAATCTTTTCTTTTTGTCAGGTCATAGATCCTATAAGTCCAGGTTCTGGGGATTCTCAATGCACAATTCATTTTGTCTTTTACTGAATTTAAAATACCATGGAGTTTTTCTTAATCTTATCTTAGATCTGCATCTTTCCTCTGCTGAGAATTCCAGTTTTCAGAACACTGTGATGGTATGCATATGACACTTAAGCTCAATTTGAGAATTTAAAAAATTTAATATGGGGCTAGGGAGATGCCTTAGCAGTTCAGAACACTGGCTGTTCTTGCAGAAGACCCAGTTTCGAATCCCAGCACCCACATGGCAGCTATCAACTGTCTCTAACTCCAGTCCCAGGGGATCTGACAGCCTCTCCTGTCCTCCGTGGGCATTGCACGACAGAGGTGCACTTACCTACATGCAGGCAGTACATGTATACACATAAAATAAAGCAAAAAATAATAAGCTAAAATTTTAGTATGGAAGATAAAAAATTTCTGTCTCAATTTATGAATTAAATTCAAGGAAATTAATGTCAAACAGTATGAGCAAAGAAGATATTTTTGTGTACATATGTGCATGTGGGAGAACACCTGTTCATGTGTGTACATGGTTGTATGTGCCCCTGTGTGGATCTCCAAGGTCAACCTTAGGTGGTATTGTTCTTCAGGTGCTTCCTAACTTTTTTTTTTTTTGAGACATGGCCTCTCATTGGCCTGGAGCTCACGCAGTAGAGTAGGCTGGCTGGCCAATTAGTCCCAGGGCTCTGCCTGTCTCTGCCTCCTCAGTGCTGGGATTGCAAGTACATGCCAGCACACCTAGCTTTTTATGTGGGTGTTGGGGATTGAATTCGGGTCCTCATACTAAATGAGGCAAGCACTTTACCCACTCAGCTGTTTCCCCACACCTCAGGATTATTTGTTGTTTATAACCATGTTATTTTAAAAGGAAATGGTTGCAAACTGAAGAAATATTACTCAATGTACTACTTCATATAGGCACATATCTCCAGTATTTGATGTGTATGTTTTAATTCAAACAGAGAGGTATAGCCCTTTGAGACTTTTGATACTTCAGGTCATCTAGCCCCCTTTTTCTGCCCCTCTTGTACTGTATGGCCATGGGAACTCAGTCCCAGAATACAGTATGGAGAAATACCTTCATTACAAAATAGTTTTGTTTTTCTTATCAAAAATTATCACTTTGGTCATGAAAAAATTGGTCTGAGAGTACCCCCCCCACATCTACCCCAACACATGTGTTTTCTTTGTAGAAGAATGAAAGAATATGCGTGCTGGTGCTGCAGAGATGGCTCAGAGGTTAAGAGCACTATTTGCTCACACAGGACTCTGCTTCAGTTCCCAGTACCTTTATGGTGGCTAATAACCATTTCTAACTCCAGTTCCAGGGGCTCCAGTGCCATCTTCTGACCCCCTGTGGGCATTACGCACACATGGTACATTTATATACCTCCAGACATAACACTCATACACATAAAATAAAATAAATGTTTAAAAATTTAAAACGAGTGTGGATGTTGAAAGTTCAAAGGAAATCTAATTCACTACAAATATACCACTTAACTGGAGCTAAATATCAGGCATACTTTCTAATGATAGAAATTGGATTTTGTTGTCCTTACTTAGACTGATGATATATATGGCTATTAATGTAGGTTCTTGCATATAGTCAAACCATAGTAAAAACACATCTTCAGTGAATAGAAATCTAGAAAAATAGACAACTTGCTGGTTCATAGATCATAAGAAGCTTGTTTCTGGCCAAGGCAGAGCAAAGAAGGGGAAATTACACTGAGCAATTAAAAGGTTCAACTTCTGTTATATGAGAATTCAGACCTCAAGTTGCATAACTGTTAGGATGAGAATCCACAAACTAGGATATTATCATTTAAACCTGCCCTGGAATAGTAAATTTTGGGTTATTCAATAAAAGAAAATACAGAAGCAGTTTGACAAATGTACATACAAGTGAATAGGGCCAAAGGAATGAGCATGGCAAAAGCACACTCTGAGAACACAATCACCATGAAGGACAGTTCAAAGAATGAGATTATAGTTTCCTTACAATTAAACAAACATGGTTGGTGAAGTAAGCTGCTACACATCACAATGCAGAGAAAAGATCTGCCAGTGAATCGTTGAGTGCTGTATCATGTTTGCAGAATGCTGTCCTTGTATGTTTATGTGTTCACATGTATGAGTGTAGTCACACCCATGCCACAGAATGGGGAGCTCAGAGGGCATCCTCAGTTGTCAGTTCTCGCCATTCACCATTTTGAGGCAGGCTAAGTAGACCGCAAGCTTCTGGGGATTCTCCTGTCTCCATCCCATCTTGCCATAGGAGCACTGGGATCACAGACATGTTACCAAATCTGACTTTTATGTGGGCTCTGGGCATTCAAGCTTGGAATCTCATGCTTATGCAGTAAATGCTTTATCCACTGAGCCATCTCACAAGCTCCCTAAAATTTAGCTTCAACAAAACATGCAGCTAAATTCAATTAATACAAACTTGAAATGTCTTGGTTTTTTTAGATTACTTGTAAATATGCTTAGGTTTCATAACTACTTTGTATGCATGAGCTGTGTATTATCAGTTTTATATTTGTATATAAACATCATGTAATCTAAATCAACATCAGGGATCTGTTAAGACTTTTCTTTTTAAAAGATTTTATGTTACTTTAAGAAAATACTGATAGAGATGACATTGTAATGGACGTCAGAGTATAAAGCAGTCATTTTGATTATAGCTGCATTTTGACTGAACTATAAAAACTAATGATTTTTATTCATTATGGCAAATAATCATTTGTCAAATATCTGTAAAGAGCAGTCTCAAGATATTGAATCGGTATGTGCATTTATTGGTTGTTGCTTAAACACCCTGATTTAGAATAAAGAGTAACCTCTAATTTCTTTCCTGAACCGTGGCTTTCATGTTTTATTCCTTTAATGTCCCACTGTAATTTCTTATTATCCTGATGTGTAGCATAACAGTTTACAACCTGTGCAATTATTATGTAACATGAGTGTCTAATAGATATTTTTATTTTTTAAAGAGTAATAAAGTTGATCATAGAATATATTATATTTTATTGTGAATTCAATGTGTTTTTTAAATTCATGCTTTTAGTTCAGCAAACATATAACCAGAACTGTTTGATCAGTGAATAGTTTTAAATATAGTTTGACCTTAATTTTATAAAGCTAAGTATTTTGTGATCTAATATTTGGATTAATAAGACCAACTGAAAATTGTAATGGAATTACCAAAATGGTATAACTAATACTATAATATACTATTACTTCGTTATCAAAATTACTTTTGTTTACCATTCTTGTTTCAGAAGAACCCCTGTGTTTTAGAGAATGCAGTGGTATTATTTACATTAATTCATATGGCTTGGTGAAAAAATGCTCTGACTCCTTTACTTAATGGGATTCTTCCCCTGTGGCAGTGCAAACGGCTGGAGCAGGAGCTTCATCATCTCAAAGAGCAGAACCAGACTTCAGCAAACAACATGAGATATCTGACTGCTGAAAACAATCAGGAACGTGCTCTGAAGGTAAATCTCTGATCCTTCTTGCAGGCAAATTAAGGTTGTAAGCCTGTGGTGCCAGCTTTCTCTGCTGCATATATCAGTTGTGTACATTTCAGCACAAGTGAGCTGTGCTGTTTGCCAACAGCCCCTTCTTTAAACACAGACACAGCACCCTTCTGTTATGGTATTATTTTATTTCATGTATGTGTACATGAAAACAACGTATTTTCTGGATTTAGAGTGGTGGTATAGTAATAACTTTTGGTACATACTCATTCTCTTCCTGTTTTTATGTTACTGCCTTTTATAGTTAAAAAAAACCGACCACTCTAACAGGAAAAATTAAGCCAGCCTTTTCTTTGTATAAATATTTATTATAATACTTTAAAAATGTGTTGTGGTGTTTGTAACTCAGAGAACTGACACTCCTTGAATGTTATGTAAATGTTTGGAAATTGAAGGATACTTAGGAACATTAATACAAAAGAGAAGAAAGATAATGTCCTCAGCCAGAACTTGAGGCAAGTATTCATTTTATCAGTTCTGTCTCATTGTAATACAGATGCAGTAATCATGAAAAGGCACGTTAGTTATTTTGGTTCTTGCTATATTTTTTCTTAAATGCCTGTGACCTTCTGTTCTGCTTATTCCTTCACTTTATAGTAGAGTGTCTGCAGAGCAGTGACGGTCTCTCCCCTCAGTGTTCCTCGTTGTTTTTAGTGTCTAGTGAAAAGATTTGCTAGGATTGTATTGTACTTAGTTGTCTTAAATTCATTTTCACGTCAGCTTACAAATAACACGATATTAACAACTTGACATATTAAATCAAAACTGAGAAAACTTATCCTCAAAAATGAAGGAAAGGCTGTGGTGATGTTGTAGTCAGTGATGTGTGTGGTACAATCATGAGGACCTGACGCAGAATTCCTTGGAGTAACAGGAAAAGCCAGGTATGGCATTTTGCATGCGTGAACCCAGCACCACAGATACAGAGACAGGTGGACCTTACTAGGAGCCAGTCTAGCCAAATCAGTGAGCTCCTGGTTCAGAGACCCTATCTCAAAAAACAAGGTAGAATGCAACTGAAAAACACACTGGTCTCTACATGCACATGCACCAACATGGGAAGCACACACACACACATACACAAAAGACAAAAATTGTGCCACTTTGAAGTGGAAAATATTTTCAATCTGTACAAAGTATGAAATTTGGTAAAATATTTTCTATGAAATATTTGTAGCCTCATTTTGAAATTCTTAGTGGTAGGCTTATTATAACATGGTTATTATTAATACATTTCCTCTTCCTTTCTGTTAAATTTAAAAATTGACCAAAATAGGGCTGGAGAGATGACTCAGCAGTTAAGAACACTGACTGTTCTTGCAGAAGACCCAGGTTCGAATCCCAGCACCCACATGGCAGCTAACAACTGTCCATAACTACAGTTCCAGAGGATCTTAATCTTACAGCCTCTTCTGTCCTCCACAAGCATTGTACAACACAGGTGCACTTACCTACCTGCAGGCAATACAAACATATACATAAAATAAAAATAATAAATTTTAAAAAATTAACCAAAATATAAATTGCTGATTGGTATAGCTATTTTTAATTATCCACAGTATAACAGTTTTTAAAATGTGCACTTCCAAAATGGAAAACAGTGTTTGAAAGGCATCTTCCATACTGATAATTTGTTATCTGTTTGCAAGGACAGATATCATGTGCTTAATGCGATATGGCTATTTCCAGTTAAAACGGGGTCTAAAATAAGTATTCTAATTTGGTAAGTATTGATATATAATGATTACATAATGTTTATTCTGGTGTTCTTGCTTGTATGTTTATGATAGATTTAATGAAACTGCTATTTGTAGAGAGAAATAGACGTACATTTCTAAGAAGGTGTTAAACCTGAAGGAGATAAGGAGACTGAAAGAGACCTGGGAGTTCAAAACACAAATAAAATTCTTTTACAGTAGGACTCTCAACAGAGAATAAGAACTTTAAATGACAACGGAGACTTATTTTACCCCTGGAAAGGTGTATTAAAATCTTTCTATTGATCATTTTCTTCAAAAGTTTGATTTTTATTGTGTCGTTTAATGCTTCATGACTTCATCTGTTAGCTAAAGCTGGTTTACATTCTTGATAAAAAGAAAAAAAAAGCTGGGCATGGTGGTGCATGCCTATAATTCAGCACTTGGGAGGCAGAAGCAAAGCAGATCTCTGTGAGGTTGAGGCCAGCCTGATGTGCATAGTGAGTCCCAGGCCAGCTGGGGCTACAGGGAGGTCCTGTCTCAACAAAACAAAAGAAAACAAAAATTCTTGGTAAAAAGAAAAGGTACAATGAAGTTGAGAGATGAAAACTCTCAACTCAATAGCTCTAAAACCTTTATATTCACTGAAACTTGAAAATGTCTGTTTTAATGTCTTTAGTTACTTCTTCATGAGAAACCTTCAATTTCTTATGAAAATTAGGTCATTTACAATGTATCTATTGAGTCTAAATTATATGTTTAAAACTGTTCTTTTGTTGTATTTTGTTCTTTATTTGATGATTTTTTGGTAGTACTGCCTGTCTTCAAGTTTTCATTTAAGTTATGGATGACGAGTCTTTTATCAAGCTATTTGGTTAATAAACTATCTCCTTTCAGTTTGGTTTTTGCAGTCAGTTTATATGTTCCATTGTTATACTAAATGATTTAATATTTAATTTTTATCTAAATGAACATTAAGAATAATTTTTCAAATGGGTCACTATTTTAGAAGTTTTTGCTCTCAGTAAGTTCTAATATTGCAAATCATATCATTGTTAGTATCACTTATAAATGTAAATTTTAATAAAGTGAGAATTGAAAATTTATGTCTTATTTGACTCAGGTGCACTCAGATTTCTAATATAAGTCTAGAGCTATGTTGCTAAAAAATCTTAGTTAATGATCATGTATTGTGTAGAACCTTGGGAAGTGATGACTGTGCCTTGCCACAGCCATCACTGAACAAGGAAAGAATTCAGTAACCTACTGCTTTTCAGACAAATGTGTCTGCATATCTTAATAGCCAGACAATCTTGTTATTTTTCATGGTAAAAATATAAGTTCAGATTTTATTTTTTGTGATTATTTATAGGCATTCTCTTTACACTCGCAAGGATTTTTAATAGCACGGCACTCTCTGTGTTTGTATGTTTTCAATTTTCCTAGTAAAACACAATAGTAATTATAAAGGACTGTACTATTCTGTCACTAGTCTATACCAGAATTCCTTTAAAAAATATTTTATTTAACTGGGTGTGATGGCACATGCCTTTAATCCCAGCACTCAGGAGTCAGTGGCAGGCTGATCTCTGTGAGTTCAAGGCCAGCCTGATCTATATAGTGAGTTCTAGGCCAGCCTGGGCTACAGAGAGATGCTGTCTCTAAAAGCCCCACCCCCAAAAAAATATTTTGTTTATTTTTATTAGTGAGTTCCAGGCCAGCTGGGAGAGACCCTGTCTTAAAAAGCCCCCCCCAAATATTTTATTTATTATTTTATTTTTTGCATATGAGTGTATGACCTGCATATGTGTAAGTGAACCCATGTTGTGCAGTATCCGTGGAGGTCAGAAGATGGCACCGAATTCCCCTGGAACTGAAGTTATGGATGGTTGTTAGAGTTCACGTAGGTGTCAGGAGTTGAACCCAGGTTCTCTTCAAGAGTAGCCACATTTTAAAAACAAATTTTGTCCATTTAGGCTAAAACTTGTTTTACTTGCTTTTTTTTTTCCCTTTGAGACAGGGAATCATATAACCCAGGTTGGTTTTGAACTCATGTTGTAAACTCAAGTATGACCTTAAGTTTCTGATCCATATTGTATCTACCTCCCAATTGCTGGGATTAGAGGCATGCACCACAACAAGGAGCCATGGACTTGGTCTGAGAAACATAAGTATGGACTTTGTAGATTTTAGAAGTTTCTATAGATTATCCATAAATATGTAGACATGAAACTCAATGAGAAACTTCATATGTATTTCCTTTCTTTTTAATTCTTTTAAATTTATTTCCCTTCTCACACTTCTTTAATCTCCTACAATTGGAGTTTTCAATGTAATTCCTTGAAAGCCACTTAGATTATAAGTGACCTGATGATCTCTGATCAGGTCTCTGATGTTCTATAAATGTGTGATGTTTATTCTTCTTTACCATACTGAATATACCAATCAACCTGATGGTGGCATATTTCAGTTACACTGGCCCCTTCTCTCTAAATACTCTCCTGCAGTTCTTTGCTGCTCTATCATCATCATTTTCTCTTTGATTTTTCTTCTCTTGTCTTAATTGCTGGTTCCTCTTTTTCTCCTTGTTTCTAAAGTAGAAACATAGGAGTCTATTTGGTCTTGTTTTTAAAATTTGTTTAGTTAATTTACTTTTATTTTAGGTACATGAGTGTTTTGCTAGCAAATTATATATATATATGTATGTATAAATGCTAGCAAATATATGTATAAATGCTAGCATATATATATATATATA
>NW_008338112.1:490683-505102 GCF_000622305.1 Nannospalax galili
CTTATTTTTTAAATATTTTATTTATTAATTTTTTTATGTGTATGAGTGTATTGCTTGCATGTATGTGAGTGCACCCATGTTGGAGGTCAGAAGAGGTCAGATTCCTCTGGAACTGGAGTTAAGGATGGTTCGTAGCCACCATGTAGGTGCTGGGATTTGAACCTGGGTCCTCTGCAAGAGCAGTCGGTGCTCTTAACTGCTGAGCCATCTCTCCAGCCCTGAGAGTTGGTCTTCTTTAAAGAAGTGATGCTAGATAGGCTGAGGTCAGAAGAGGTCAGATTCCTCTGGAACTGGAGTTAAGGATGGTTCGTAGCCACCATGTAGGTGCTGGGATTTGAACCTGGGTCCTCTGCAAGAGCAGTCGGTGCTCTTAACTGCTGAGCCATCTCTCCAGCCCTGAGAGTTGGTCTTCTTTAAAGAAGTGATGCTAGATAGGCTGGACAGGCACCAGTGAATGAGCTCACATCCAGTGACATCTAGGGACACAAACTTGTCTCAATAGGCCTTAATATATATGACACAATGTGTGAAATCCAGTGAGGGGGGAGATGGGGGATGCAGATGGAGAGGGGGTCTAAATATGATTAAGATGTATTGTATGAAATCCACAAAAATTCAGTAAAAATATATATTGATTTAAAGAAACAAGTTCCATTTCCTTCTGTAAAAATAAAGCTTTGTGGGGTCTCAAAAAACAAAGCAAAACATCAACAGAGAATCCCCTAAATACCAAGAAATCAATCAGTAACAACTAATAAAATGAACTGACATGTCTCAGAAGATGTGTTCAACATCTTTAGCTGTCAAGAAAATACAAGTTAAAATCACATTGGGCCGGGCGTGGTTGGCATAGGTCTTTAATGCCAGCAGTGGGGAGGCCGAGGCATGCAGAACTCTGTGAGTCACCGTCTGTATAGAGTTCCAGGCCAGTCAAAGCTACATAGTGAGACTCTCTTTCAGAAAACAAATGACAAAAAAAAAAAAAGAGAGAGATCCCATCCCACACCAGTTGATAGTTATTAAAGAAACAAATAACAGAGGCAAATGAAGATTTAGGGAAAGGAGAACCCATATACACTGCTGGTGGGAATATAAATTAGTCCCAGCACTATGGAATCCTGCATGAAGGGTTCTCAAAAAGCTAAGAATAGATCTACTGTATGACCCAGCTATATAACTTCTGATTATATACCCAAAGGATTTTAAACCAACATACCACAGAGATACTTGCAGACAGATGGATATTGCAGTGGTAGTCACAATGATCAAGTTATGGAATCAACCTAGGTGGCCATCAACAGATGAATAGATAAATAAAATGTGGTCTGTATACACAATAGAATTGTGTTTAGCAATAAAGCGGCTTGCTGGAAAGTGGATGTAATGAAGTCGACATGCTAAGCGAGATAAGCCAGATTCAGAAAGACAGAGGGTGCATGGTTTGTCTCATTTTTTTTGTGCTTATGCTTGTGTGGTTTGAATGCACATGTGTTTGCATGTGTGTGAGTACACATTTGTGTGCAGGTGTGGGTGGAAATGTATGCATGTGTAGTCTGAGTTAGATCTTGAGTGTCTTCCTCAGTCACTCTCCACCTTATTTATTGAGGCAGCGTTTCTCACTTGAACCCAGAGCTCACCATTTCAACTAGTCTAGCTAGCCAGCTTGTTCAGGAGGTCTCCTGCCTCTACCCCACATGCTGGGATCACAGGCCATCATGCCAACCCGGTTACTTAGGTCCTAGGGATCCAGACTCCAGTTCTTACACTTGGCAAGGCCTTTACCCACCGAGCCATCTCCCCAGACTTTCTCTTGTGTTTGAATCTTAGTTATCTGTAAATACATGAAACCATCTATGTGCATAACTTATATGACATGAAAGCAGAAAGGAGACGGAATGAAGGAAATTCATAGGATGGGAGAAGTGGGGAGGGAAAAGTGAGGATATAGGGGTGAATATGGTTAAAATACATGCTCCACTTGAAAGAAATTCTATCTCTGAAGTCCAGTACTGTGCATATGACTATATGAAAATAAAAAAGAAAACTAGCCAGTTAGAAAAGACATGTAGAAAGGAGTGGTAGACCCACTGACTTCACAGTAGCAAAAAGTAATATTTAAATACACTAAGTACAAAAGGAATGATACCTTATGTATTTCAGTGTGAAAGTAACTGTGCAGCTGGGGAGATAGTCCAACCATAATTTAATATTCAGGTTGTTTGGACAGGAGGATTGCTGCAAATTCAAGGCTAGTCTGGGTTATATATTGAGTTGCAGGCCAGCCTGGCCTGCTGAAATTGACTTTGTTTCAAGTTACACAAATTTTTCGGTTGCTTCCTGTTGCGTACTGAATGTAGTCCAACCCTCCACTAGTCAAGGAATTTATCACTCCACACAACAGTTTTCTCTGCCTCTTCCTTCTTTTTTGGTTTTAATATATATATTAATATATATAATTAAAGAAATCAGTCCCAAAGGTAGGTATAATATTATAGATAGTTCCATGCTAGATACATTTGTGAAATTACCCTATTTACTTCTTTTTTGAGGGTTTCTTATAATGCTATATTCTGAACATACAAAGGGTACAAAATGAATTTTTTTCCAGAATATTTCAAAGGATGGTGCCAGTCTATCATTGTCTACAAAGCACCTTCACATACTGTTACTGTAGGTCACTTTGTCTCTTAATTAAAGCAAGATACCATATGTTTATAGTTTTGGCTTATACTGAAACGGCAGGAAAGAGGGTCCCCTAGAGGGTTCTTAGTCTCATTCATAAAAGAATTGAAGAATGGACCAAAATGGCAGAAAGCAGACAGGCTTACAGAGACCTACATGACTGTGGCTGGTCAAAAGTTTTGCGAAGTTCTGAGTTACAAGGCAGGATTCCAGGCAGGAAAAATTTGCTGCCTCATTAAAGCACCATGTATTCCACCCATGTATTTAGCATAACTGAAGGTGAACCTGCCTTCCTGGGGGTGGTTCTGTCACCATGTGGTTGACCAACGAGACTGGAAAGGTGGGTCCTCCAACAGATAGACTAGGGACTTTTATGGTCTTGACCAGCTAAACTTATGGTTTTTTTTTGCTACTCTAATGTTTGCCCCTCTGAAGAGGTAACCCTAAAATCTTTTAGGGATTAGATAAGAACTCCAAAATACTTTTGACATTTTTGACCTTTGGAACAGAGCATGTTGCTAAGAGGCCCAAGGACATTTTGACTTTTAGCCCAAAAACTGGCTACTTTTCTTTGGGGTCTTTCTACCCTAGCTACCTAGTCAATTCCTACTACCTATTCTTATCACACCATCCTCTGAAGAGGTTACCTAAATTACCAATAGGGAATCAGGACACAGACCGCTCTGGCTTCCTCCATGCTGAACAGGGATGCAGGGTGAAGCAGTTGGGGTACCCCTTCAGTGGGTCTATCTAAAAGACTCCCAAATTGCATAACACTTATTTGTAGGGAGAAAAGAAAGTCCTTAATAGGGGATGTGAAGGAGAAGTAAAGGCAAGACTAGTTAGCATTACAAGTTTAGACAGGGAGCCAGAAAAAAGTCAGAACAGGGTAAATTTCAAATGTTCATATCAGAGTCCATTGGAATTAATGAGCGCTTCCAAAAGCATCCCTCTATTGGTTTCCTTCTCATTTTTCTTTTGACTACCAAAGCTGGACTCAAGAGTGATAACTCAGGATTTGTTTTCAGGCACTTTGATAGCTGTTGGAGTGGCTAGAATCAGTGTCAGGTCCCTGTCAAAGGCTTCACCGTATGGAGGCAGGATCCAGGCTTTCTCAGGTAGTCCCCTGAGCTCTCAGCCCCTGTGCCAGAGGGAGGCCAGAATAGGCACTCTCTGGTGGTCTGCTGAGACATGAGCTCCTACACTGATGGAGGTCAGAACAGGCCCTCTCAGTCGTCTGTTAAGGTCTCAACCACACCCTATCCTCATCCTAATTTTTTTAAGTTTACACCATAAGTTTAATATGTAGATTTGAAACATGACATCATCTTAGTATGCTTAGATTTCAGGAAATCACTTGACAAATTTCTCTAGTTTTTATTTTGATATGGATATAATGACATTCTCTGGTGTATATGTTGTAGAGGCAGAGCAAACATTAGTATAGCTATCAAAGGTCTGCTTTCTTTACTATAAACCACCTGTATGCTATTTGCCAAATTACTTTATTTCCTTAAAATTAAGGAGTTGGATAACTTTCAAAGCAAAAATTCAGTCACTTCTCACCACTTCAATGATTTCAGTTCCATAGACCCTCCCCTCAAAAAATATCATTGGAACTTCTTTACCTTTTTGTCCTGTGTCCTGTGTCTGTAAAAGACTTGTGCTATATCTTGATTTCTTTTTTTTTTAAATTCTTACAATGAAAGGTTTAGCTTCCTTACCTTTTGTTTAGAATTACATTATCATTAGTAAGTATTCATCTATAACCAATGGACTAGTATTTTGAGACTTATCAGCACATTGCAGGCATTATATTTTATTTTGTGACCTAAGTAATATACAAACACATATATAAAACTAAACAAGTAAAGAAAGATACATTCCCTAATGATATATGTGTGTTTGTATAATAGTTTTTATTTTCTTCAGTTTTCTAAAAGCTAATGATGCTGTTAACCTTCAATCATATTGGAAGACAATTCTCCTATGGAATTTTTGGTTTTTACATGTCTTTATAGAAGCACTAAGAGCTTTGGTTTCAAACTGTAATTTGAAGGGCATTTGTTTATAGACTAGCTTTGGCAAGTAAAGATAATACCTCTTTTCAAAACTGAGGCTGTTTTGTTAGCTCTCTAATGTAGTAAAACAAATGTCTCCCTTAGAGGCCAAGGTTGGGCAGGTTGCTTGTAGTATATTGCAAAAGACTTGGATTACTTAAGCTTGAAATTATTGCAATGCCGTGTAAACCTACTGCATGTGAAATAGTGACTTGAACCCCTCTGTATTGTCTTCATAAAACTTGAGGAGCAAAAACCCCTCCAAGTGTGGTTTTGCTGTTTTTGTATTATCATAAGCAAATGTATTAGTGCGTGTATATCCTTCCCTTACTACACAAAGGCATACAGTGGTAAGCAATGTTAGGAAATCATTTGCAGAAGGGAAAGACTCATACCACATATTTTGCAGATTCTATTTAGACCTGAAGCCTATGAAAATGCTTAGAGAGCTGGTATAGAAAAATGTAGGACGATAGAACAGCAGGGAACCCTGTACTTAAGATGCATGAAAAACAAATGATGCTTGACAGAAACTGAGAAGGGATAGTCAGAACAGTGACAGGATGAGAAGTTTTGTTACCACGTAATTTATAATTGAATAAAATTTCATGATGGTAATGGCACACAGTGTCATGCTGCAGCTACATCAGCAATTAAAAATATCTGTTTGATATGGCACTGAAGGCACCATTAACTTTGTTATTGCAGTTTACATTCAGTGGTGGTCAGGGGAGTTTGGCAAAGTTTAAAAAGCAGAAAAAATATTTAAAAATCTTTGAGTAGCCCTATTATTAAGTGAATGTGTTAAGTTTAGAGGATAATGTAAATGTATCACTGAGAAAGTTTATTTTAAAAATATAGGGTGTAGGGCTGAAGAGATGACTCAGAGTGTTGGCAGCTCTTACAGAGAACCTTGGTTCTATTCCCAGCACCCACATGGTGGTTAACAACCATCTGTAACTCCAGTTCTGGGGGAATCTGATGCCCTTTTCTGTCCTCTGCAGGCATTGCAGGACATTACATATCTGCAGGCAATACACGCATACACACACAAAAAATAAAAATAATAAATAAAATAATTTTTAAAATATAGGGTGTCAGCTGGGCGTGGTTGCATATGCCTTTAATCCCAGCACTCGGGAGGCAGAGGCAGGGGGATCTCCGTGAGTTCAAGGCCAGCCTGGTCTACATAGTGAGCTCCAGGCCAGCTGGAGCTACAGGGGAGACCCTGTCTCAAAAAGACCAAAAACAAAAACAAAACCACAAAACAAAACATTACAAGTAAGACTCTTAGGGCTGGAGAGATGGCTCAGCAGTTAACAGCACTGACTGCTCTTGTAGAAGACCCGGTTTCAGTTCCTAGCACCCACATGCAGCTTAGCAACTGTCTGTAACTCATTCCAGGGGATCCAGTGCTCCCTTCTGACCTCCATGGGCATTGCATGACTCTAGTGCACTTACATACATATAGACAACACACATATGCATACAAAATGAAAATAATATGTAAATTTTAAAAAATATTTTATTATTTTTATTTTATATGTATGACTGTATTGCCTGCATGTATGTGAGTGCACCTGTGTTGTGCAATGCTGAGGAGGTCAGGAGAGAGCTTCAGATTCCCGTGAAACTGGAGTTAAGGACGGTTTGTAGCCGCCATGTGGATGCTGGGAATCGAACCTGGGTCCTCTGAAAGAGCAGTCCGTGCTCTTAACTGCTGAGCCATCGCTCCATCCCAAAATATTTTTAAAAAGGGAAAGTAAGATCTTCTTGAAGGGAGAGACTCTAGTTAGGCTGACTAAACATCGATGGGTGAACTTGTACTGAGGGACATCTTGGGACATTAATTTTACATAATAGGCCTTAATACAAATAACAAAATATATGAACTCCAGTTGGGGGTCTGTGGGGGGGTGCCAAAGGGACAGGGGGTATAAAAATGATTTTATGTATAAAATTACTTTGTAAACTGGCATTGGATAGGTTCTGGAAACCTTTTTCAATCTTTGTATTGTCTGATCTTTGGACCTTGTAGTTCTCATGTATTGCCCAAACCTATTTCCCTATTTCCTATGCCCTTTTAATATGTACTCATTCTCTCTTCATTACTGTTGTCTTTGTCAAGACTGTAGGGGTTAGAAGAAACTGAGTGTTGACCTAAAAGATATGGACTAGGTAAGAAAATTCCTCCTATTCTTTTCCTGTCTCTGTCCACATCAACTCTTCCATCATTAGTGCCTTCCTCCTTACCTCTGCTGTTCTGTTATCTTCTCTCTTCTTTTCTTTTTTTAAAAAAAAAATCTTATTGAATTTTTGTGGATTTCATACAATATATCTTAAGCATATTTAGTCCCAATTCTCTGTCTGCCCCACCACCATAGCCCAACCACAGGACTTCATGAATTTTGTCATATGTTAAGGACTGTTGAGTCAAGTTTTGTACCCAGATGTCCCTGAGTGTGAGTTCATCCACTGGAGCCTGTTCAGCCTGTTTAACATCACTCCCTTAAAGATCAAGTCTCCCTCACCCAGCAGTGATCAGCTCCCAATAGATATTCTCCAAAGTTGTGACATCTTGCCCATTTCTTGACTTCTATGCTGGTTTTTGTCTGCCTGAGTTTGCATGGGTCTTGTGCATGCTGTCACCATTGTCACCAAGTTCCCATGAGCAAGGTCCCAGGAGCCTGTAAGACTTTTTCCTTATGGTCATGCACCTCTTTCCCTGGCTCTCACAATCTTTCCACCCCCTCTTCCACAATGGTCTCTGAAATCTGGGTTGGTAAAGTTTAATATAGGAGTCCTGTCCAGGGACCCACACCCTGAAGTCTCTTATTCTCTACACACTGGCCAGTTGTGGCCTTTTGTGTTCATTGCCCTCTGTTGCCTGAGGAAGCTTCATTGATGAGAGCTGAGATAAGCATTAGTATTTTTTTCTTGACCTATAGACTTAGTGTTACAGCAACAAGATCTCTGTGATACACATGTTGAGGACAAAACCCTGGGTGATTGTAAAGCAATACATAGTAGAGGAGTGTATTGGTTGATGTCACTGAGTAGAGGTCAGTGGCTGTGTATTGGTTGTTGTCACTGAGTAGAGGTCAGTGGCTGTGCATGGTTGTTATCATTGAGTAGAGGTCAGTGGCTGTGTATTGGTTGTTGTCACTGAGTAGAGGTCAGTGGCTGTGCATGGTTGTTATCATTGAGTAGAGGTCAGTGGCTGTGTATTGGTTGTTGTCACTGAGTAGAGGTCAGTGGCTGTGCATGGTTGTTATCATTGAGTAGAGGTCAGTGGCTGTGTATTGGTTGTTGTCACTGAGTAGAGGTCAGTGGCTGTGCATGGTTGTTATCATTGAGTAGAGGTCAGTGGCTGTGTATTGGTTGTTGTCACTGAGTAGAGCTCAATAGCTGTTTTCAAAAGCATGTATTAGAATCACCAGATATTTTCAAAATAATAAATTTGAGCCTCGTAAGTTGGAATACTTATTTTGAATATTAAAACTTACCTAAAACTTGTATTTGAAAAATGAAGTAGGGAAAAAATATTTCCCCAACCTTCTTTTAGGGGAATGACTTTTTTGTTTTGTTTTGTTTTTTAAGATACTAACCATGTATTTTATTTTTTACTTTTGGCTTGATTTCTGTATTAGATCAATGTCAATATTTGTCAGCATTATCCATCTAGCTGCTCTCATAGTATTTTAGGGCAAGTTGGATGAAACTTCAAAAAGCTAGTCAGATGAATTTTTTCTCTCTGTCAGTTTTAAGCTGTTTGCAATAACCAAATTCTACATAAAGTTGTGCCCAATATGACTTGGGAAAAATGCTGTATTGAATTGGCTCTTGGTTGTAATCTGTACAGAGACCCTGTGAAAAGTAGAGTGCAGAGTCCCATTGGCCTAAAATACAATGAAATTGATTTGACGGACTTGGAACATGACACACTTTTTCTAAGTTAAAATAATCTTAGATTACAAAATATGTTTGACATACTTTACCTTCAATAAAAACGTTTCCCACTTGAGATGCGATATGGAAAGTCACGTTCTTCATTAGAGATTATATAGAAATTTTCAACAAAAGTAAGTGCATTTATCAGTGTAATTTTCAGTAACACATTTTTATTCTATTAGTATAGTGTTTTGCCAACACAATTTGCAATGTATCTGTAGAGCTTTAACATGTACACTTATTTTGAGAAAAAAATTAACATTCATTGACATAACTATAGTATGCCAGCTATAACAAAATGACTTTATTGTGTTGTTCAGTGTTGGTTAGTTTTTCTGTTATGTTGCTGCATTAAAACAGATATTAAATTTTATCATTAATTCAGTGCCTGGTCTCTCATCAAATCCCCTTAATTACAAATTGACTCCAAGGATTAGACAGCATGGATTTTAATTTTAACTGAAACAAAAAAGGCATCCTGGAAAATCACTCTTGTCTACTGACTCACACATATTTTTAAAGAACCTATAATTTATTACTCATTTTTAAAATTTGATACAAAAACATTTTTGCCTACATTTTTGTTCTTCTGTTTATAATAAATATATTATTATAATATATTCTCATGTCCTAAAAAATCATGTATTTTCAAATAAATAACACCCTATGAGAGTTTTGATAACTTGTAGCCTTTGCTTTAGTTTGTTAACTTTGAATCTTATAAACTGTACTTCATCTGAATGACATATACTGTCTTTTATTTCTATTCCTTAATAATTTCTCAAAGTCTTGCACTGTAGTTTTGTATTTTGTGGAAATGTTTCTAGCACAGTATTTCTATATCGCTTGTGGTTTATGATTAGATGAATCTTCACTTCTTTTTGTATTTTCCTTTTCTCAGTCTAGAATTATTTCTTTGCTTTACTTCCAAGATAGGCACAAAATTCTTTCCTTCTTCCTAAAAGTGATTATGTTAATAGAATTTTATTGCATATTATTCATTTTAAATATTATAATGACTGTATTATTAGAAAGAGACAAACAAAACTAATTCCTGATCACAGTGACACAGAAAGGTCTGTTTGTCTACCATACTTTGCTCTGTTACATGATGGTTGGATTTGAACCCTGAGATGCATCTTTTAAAATTTACTTCTAGTAGTTTTTTAATGTGTCTTGTCTTAGTAATTTATTTTGATTCTTATCTAGATCCATAAGTTTTCAGGTGGCTAATTTGCTTTTGAAATACCAAGAATTACTAACAATTCCAGAGCATTCTATGGTAAATAATATAATTTCAATAAATTCTGTTGTGTTAATTGCACCTTTACCTTTTGATAGGCTGTAAAATATAAATAATAGTGGTCCTCTAGTTAAGCAAATGTTGTAGATCTTATATTTCTGTAAATTTTATTTTTCAATGTCATTCTGTTTGTTGATCTTAAACTTTTTTCTTTTTTAAAGTGAAATTTTATATGCTGAAAGATATTTAGCAGACAAATGAACTTAGCTCATAATGGCAGAGGAAAAAGTAAATTGCCTAGAAACGGATTGTTTACGTAATATCAGATGGTAATATAAACCAACAAAAGCAAGGAAATTAACTTCTAAGGGTGACACACTGGCCTTTCCTTGCCCCTTTGTGCCTGAAAGTATCATGTGTGTTATAATGCCAGTGTACAGTGCACTCTGTTAAGAACTGTCAAACTCAATTCTAAAATTTCTTGACTTTAACATTATTTCTGTCTTTTAGTGCTGTCTAATGGCCTTCATGTGTGAGATGAAGCAGTACATGGGAGGGTCTGAGCAAGATGGTAATAGTTTGCTTTTCACATCTCATTTATAGTTGATTACCTCTGAGTAGCCAGATATGTAGCTCTGACATTGGTTTCCCACATCTTGAAGTAGATGAAAGCTTACAAATATCAAGGAAATTTCAGATACTGATAAATTCTTACTCAGTTCAACTTTTTATTCCTGTTTTCTCTCTCTCTCTGTTAAAAACTTAGAATGAGAACTTCCTGCTGCTTTATTTTGAATGATCAAATACACAAATGTGACAGCACAGAACCATTCTTATGTGAACTGCATGAGAAAAGTATTTATGAAATTCAGAGGGTCGCACTAAAGCTCTCAAAATCACCTCCAAGGTTAATTTGGGAAATAATAGATACTTGTCTATTCTCTTAACAGCATTTATGTCTTGATGTTCATGGAAGAATTCTTTCTACCTTAGTTTTATATTCATTAATTAATAATTCATCAATTCTTGATGAATTTTATGCCTACATTTTGGAGGCCCTTATAAAATTACAGAGATTTGGTTGATATATTAGTGTTAGTAAGTTGGTTTTGTATATGAATGTGAATTCCATGTTTTATAGTGATCTGGGAAATATTTTCTTTTTTGTTTTGATTTTTCTCTATGAGTGTTCATATGTACTCCACTTTAGGTATCTCTAGGACACAGTTTTCTGAAAGATAATTACAAATTTTAATTAAAGTTTTGAATGTTTCTAAGACTCTTAATATTTTATTAGATATTTTCTATAAAAATTATATGACAGAATAAGGAGTCTGAATGGATTAAAAGTATTTTGTTTATAGAAACTAAAGAAATTACTATAAAATACAGTGAAAAGATGAATAACATTGAAAGCTCTGATAATTAAATTTTTTATTTCTTACAGTTAATATTTAATTGGCTACATTTAAAATTACAGAATAAAATGATTATTTGCTAGAGATTTGTGAAACAATACTTTAAGCTCTCAGTTATTCTGAGGTGTTGAAAGGTGAAACATTTGACATTTTCTTTTCGGGCATTGCTTTAAAAAAAACACAGGGCGGGAAAGAGGCGTTGCCACATCAGCATTCAGGGTGTTTGTGGTTGTCCGTGACAGCAGCTCCAGTTTTAAAACACCTGTGTTTACTTTCCAGCTTTTCAGAATCTGCCTGAAAGTGGCCTAAGAATGGAGCGGGCATTCATGTTGGCTGGGTTTTTATAGTATGGGGGGAAACTCACAACTTCCCTCTTTTGTAGTCTATGACATAATTTAGTTCCTTTCTCATGTTTTATACAGTTTATTGAGATGTTATGTGTATACATTTATACATTTTATCTCTACGAAGGCATATAGGCATATATAGGTGTACATATAATGGGGTTTTATTCATACATTATACTATAAAAGAGCCATTTGTATTTTTAAAACTCAATCTTTTTTCCTTTTATTTACTAGGAAAAGTTGATGAAACACTGTTAACTTATACCATGTCTGCATTTTCTTTAACAATTGAAAAACATTTGTCAAAAAGAGGAAAATTAAAACACTTTTGGGGGAAGAAATGAAAGAAAATTGCTTCCACCAAATTTGGTTATAGTGTCTGTTACTATTTTGTTAATTCTTTAGCTTTTCATAGGAATTTGTTTTCTTTAATATACAGATCAGGTTTTGTTTAATAGGCTTTTAAAAAGACATTTTTGTATATCTCCAAGTGTAATTTTCCCTTTAGGCTTCTGATTTGTCTACTGTTTTAAAAATTAATTGATGCATCAGCTATCTCTTAGCTGGACAGTTTTTCCCAATTTCAAATGTGCTATTTTGGAGAAAATATATTATGATTATATGTCACTCACTTAACACCTACATATTACATACATCTTTATAGGTCTCATTGTGAGATGTTCCTAGCTATGACATTTCACTTGAATAAACTTAGATTTTTTTTTCTGGTATATTTATTTCATATTTTTTATTTCTAAGCCTAGAACTTAGACACAGTTAGATATCATACATTCTGTGATATTTCCCTTCCCTCTGACTACAATAGAAACCACAGTAGTCTGAGAGGAGAATTACTGAGAAGCCTAATTAGTGTTTTAATAATTCTTTTTTTTAAATAATTTCTTTACAGAAAAATTCATTTTTAATACAATTGATATGAAGATATTTGCACATGAGTTTCTAATCTCTATATCTCATTATTACTAGTCATAGTCAGTTACTTTCTTAGCTCCTTGGCATCATGGATATAAAGTCATCAGGTAGATTTCAATGGTAATGTTTTTCACATCTACTAATTATTAAGGAGCAAATTTTATGCTTTTTGAGAATTTTTTTTATACACCCACTTCCCAGGTAGCACCCTCCCATAGCCTCCCTCCCCCCTCTAGAGCCCTTATGCTCTGATATCCCTGCTACTGTCTGCTGTGTTGTCAGCACCCCCAGCATTCCCCAGTACTTGCCCTTCTGGTGAATCTAGTCACCCTATCTAGAGGTCTTTGTTTTAGGAGGCTAAGCTTTTCCTCATCTAGCGGTAATCAGTTGTCAATATTCCTTTGGATAAGATTAGGGTCTGCTGTTCAATTTCCCAGTTCTATGCAGGGTTACTATCTGGGAATCCCTTTGGCCACCCTGGCCAACAACTCAAAAGAAGGTATCACCTGTTTGGCATTGTTGCTTGTTGTGTAGCCTTTAGCTATACATATGGACTGTTATGAAATTATTTTGAAAACCAGAGAGAACCATATTACTCCTACAATCTACTGACAAATTATACATAGCAGATCAAGAAATATATGTCTAGGTAAAGTTTATCTGAGAACAACTGTTTCCTCAGGGATCACATGGGCTTGGGAAGAACCCCTGGCTCCTTTCTTTTACCAATTCCGCCTACGTAAAGATAAGTCAAAGGCCCTACTCGACCATGGTTGGCTTCTCTTGGAAGCGTGGAGGAAATGATTCCTCTGTGTTGACCCTCCTCTTTATAGACTGGACACTGGTTCAAGTCGGGTCTCCTCAGCCATCTTGATCAAGAGGACAGGTGACCCACCACCATTACAGGACATTTTGAGAGATGCTCATAGTCCCCTGGAACTAGTAAACCTAGGAGGGCAAGGAGCAAAAAGAGTCCATTACGGACCTCGAAGTATGTCTAATATCCAAGAAGGTTAGTTCCACCAGTCTGGTATTTTTAATTACTGTGTGTCATGTAGATAAATCTTAGGCAAAGACCACTTGTTCTCCTATAAACCTTAGCTACACATATATTTTTTATCTGCTATGTATAATTTGTCAGTAGGTTGTAGGAGTAATATTGTTCCCTCGGGTTTTCAAAACTAGCTAGGCGTTGTTTATCTCTCGCATTTTCTCACCCCTCCATCATGGTTTTCCGTCTTAAGGTGCCCCCATTTCCTCCCTTTCTCCTGTAATAATATCCTTCTCCTATAGTCCTACCTCTCTTGAGCTCCTTCTTTCCCTTTATCCCCTAGGTTCCTCATATACCCTTCCCTCCCCCCTCCCTTAGACTAACCCCATTTTTATCCATATCTCCCTTATTAAGGCCTGTTACCTACTATTCTTCTCCTTCAGGTTATTTCTTTTCCTTTACCTCCCTGTTTCCTTTCCATTATCCTGGTTCCTGTAGTTATGTCTGGATACATATTCACTTAACAGGGTTTGATTCTAGGATCCACATGTGAGGGAGAACATGTGTCGATTTTTTTTTTTTTTCTGAGTCTGTGTTACTTCATTTCATATAATAGTTTCTAGTTCCATCCATTTACCTGCACATTTCATGATTTCATCTTTTTTTACTGCTGAGTAAAAATCCATCTTATAAATGAAGCACGTTTTCATTATCCACTCATGAATTGAGGGACATTTAGGTTGCTTCCATCTCTTAGCCATTGTGAAAAGAGCAGCAACAAACATGGTTGTACA
>NW_008338112.1:505242-506294 GCF_000622305.1 Nannospalax galili
TGCAGCCCCACCAGCAGTGGATGAGTGTTCCCCTTTCCCCACATCCTCTCCAACATTTGGTATCATTTGTTTTCTTCATGTTAGCCAGTCTGACTGGGGTAAGGTGGAATCTTAAAGTGTTTTAATTTGCATTTGCCTAATCATTAGTGATGTTCAACACCTTTTAAGATGTTTCATAACCATCTTTACTTCTTTTGAGAACTCTCTGTTATGCTCCTTAGCCCATCTTTTAATTGCGTTGCTTCTTGTCTTGGTTCTCCGTTTTTTGAGTTCGTCATAAATTCTGGTTATTAAACCTCTGTTGGATATGTCCCTGTGAAGATTTTCTCCCATTCTGTGGGTTTTCTGTTCGCTTCCCTGATTGCTTCCTTTGATGTACAGAAGATTTTTAGTTTAAAGAGGTCCAATAGTTAATTCTTGCCCTTGTTTCCTGAGCAATTGATGTCCAGTTTAGAAAATCCTTTCCTATGCCTATATCTTGTAGGTTTTTCCCAATGTGTTCTTCTAATAGTTTCAGAGTTTCATGCTTTACACTGAGGTCTTTGATCCATTTGGAATTGACTTTTGTGCAGAGTGAAAGATAGGGGTTCAGTTTCATTCTTCTACAACTGGAGATCCAATTTTGCCAGCACCATTTGCTGGACATGCTGCCTTTCCTCCAGTGAATGTTCTTGGCCCCTTGGTCAAATATCAGGTGGCTGAAACTATATTTACTCATATTTGGGTCTTCAGTTTTGTTCCATTGATCTATGGGTCTATTTTTGTGCCCGTACCATTTAGTTTTTATGACTATAGCTCTGTAATACAGCTTGAAATCTGGTATAGTAATCCCCCTGGCATTGCTCTTAGTGCTCAGGGTTGTTTTGGCTATCCGAGGTCTTTTGTGCTTCCACATGAATCTTAGAATAGTTTTTTCCAATTCTGTGAAAAATGTCATGAGGATTTTGATTGGCATTGCACTGAATCTGTATATGACTTTTGGTAGGATGGTCATTTTTACAAAACTAATTCTTCCAATCCATGAGCATGGGAGGTCCTTCCATCTTCTGATG
>NW_008338112.1:506306-514690 GCF_000622305.1 Nannospalax galili
TTTTCTTTAAAGATTTAAAATTTTCATTGTAGAGCTCTTTAATGTCTTTGGTCAGGTTTACTCCGAGATTTTGTTTGTTTGTTTGCAGCTATTGTGAACGGGAGTGTTTCCGTGTGTTCTTTCTCTTGATTGCTTGTTTTCGGTATATAGAAAAGCTATAGACTTTTGTAGATTAATTTTGTAGACTACTACTTTAGTGAACTTGTGAATACTTTTCTAGGAGTTTTCGGGTGGAATTTTTGGCATCCCTTAGATATAATATCATATCATCTGCAAAAAGGGATAATTTGAGCTCTTCTTTTCCAATTATTACTCCTTTCATTTCCTTCTCTTGTCTAATTGCTCTTGCAAGAGTTTCAAGTACTATGTAAAAGAGAAGTGGGGATAGTGGACAGCCTTGTCTGGTTCCTGATTTCAATGGGAATGCTTCCAGTTTTTCTCCATTTAGAATGATGTTGGCTGTGGGTTTGTTGTATATGGATTTAATTATGTTGAGATATGTTCCCTCACTCAAGTACACTTCCCTTTAGGACTTTGTACATAAATGCATGTTGAATTTTGTCAAAGGCCTTTTCTGCATCTATTGAGATGACAATGTGGTTCTTGTCTTTGAGTCCATTTGTATGATTTATGAGGTTTATTGACTTACGTGTATTGAACCATTCCTGCATGTCTCGGATAAAGCTGACTTGATCATGGTGGATGATCTTTTTGATGTGTGTCTGTATGTGGTTTGCAAGTATCTTGTTGATAATTTTTACAGCTATGCTCATTAAGGATATGGGTCTATAGTTTTCTTTATTGGTTGCATCTTTACCTGGCTTTGGTATTAGAGTGATGCTAGCTTCATAGAAAGAATTTGGAAGTTCTTCCTACATTTCTATTTTTTGAATAAATTAAGTAGTATTGGATGCAGATCTTCTTTAAATGTCTGATGGAATTTTGCTCTAAATCCATCTGGTCCTTGGCTTTTTTAGTCGGGAAGTTTTGTATTACTGTTTCAATTTCCTTTTGTGTTAGGGGTCTGTTTAAGCTGTTAATCTCTTCTTGGTTTAGTTTTGGTGGTTCCCATGCCTTTAGATATCTGTCCATTTCTTTTAGGTTTTCAAATTTAGAACATATAGGATTTTAAAGTATTCCCTTATAATGTGTCTTTCTGGTGTCTCTTGTGATGTTTCCCCTTTCATCTCTGATTTTGTTGATTTGCAGGTGCTCTTTCTTTCTTTTGGTTAACTGAGCTAGCGGTCTGTCAATCTTGTTTTTCTTTTCAAAGGACCAGTTCTTGGAGTTGTTGATTCTTTTTATTGTTTTCTTTATTTCAATTTCATTAATTTCTGCCCTGATTTTTGTTATTTTTTCTTGTTTGCTGGGTTTGGGTTTCGTTTGCTGTTGCTTTTCAAGTGAGTTGAGTTGCAATGTTGAGTCATTTGTCTTCTTTCTGATTTTTTGATGTAGGCACTGAGAGCTATAAAGTTCCCTCTAAGGACCGCTTTCAGCATGTCCCAGAGGTTTTGTCGTGTTGTATTGTTCTTTTCATTTAATTCCAGGAATATTTCTATCTTAATTTCTCTTTTGACCCATTCATCATTCAGGAGTGTGTTGTTTAATCTCCATGTGTTCATGTGCTGACTAGGGCTCCTTCCGGTGTTGATATTAAGCTTTATTGCACTGTGGTCTGATAGAATGCATGGAATTATTTCAGTCTTTTTGTATTTATTGAGGTTTGTTTTGTGCCTCAGTATATGGTCAATTTTGGAGAAGGTTCCATGGGGTGCTGAGTAGAAAGTATGTAATTTGGCGCTTGTATGGAATGCTCGGTAGATGACTGTTATGTCCATTTGATATATAGTACTGTTTATTTCAGGAGTTTCTCTGTTAACTCTCTTCCCTTTTCACCTATCTAATGGAGACAGTGGGGCATTGAAGTCCCCTAGTATTAATGAGTTGGGGTTAATCTGCGTCTAAAAGTCCTCTAGTATTGATTTGAAGAAGTTGGGTGCATCAGAGTTTGGTGACTATATATTCATGATTGTAATAACATCTTGATTCATTGTTCCTTTGATCAAAATGATGTGGCCCTCTTTGTCTCTTTTGATTCGTTTTAGTTTAAAGTCAATTTGTCAGATATTAGCATTGCTATACCTGTTTTTTTCTTAGTGCCAGTTGCTTGGTATATTTTTTTCTATCCTTTCACTTTGCGATAGTGTCTGTCTTTGAAAGTGAGATGAGTTTCTTGCAGACAACTAAAGGATGGGTTTTGTTTCTCAATCCATTCACCTAGTCTGTGTCTTTTACCAGGGAGTTCAGTCCATTAGTATTTAAAGTTATTAATGAAAGATGCATTTTGAATCCTGTCATTTTTAATTCTCTTTACATTCTTGATATAGCTGTACTTTTCCACAGTTATACCTTCATTTTATTTCTTTCCATGATCCCTTGGGTATAGTCATTCCTTTCTTGTGCTCTTTGTATTGCTTCCAGAACTCTCCGAAGTGCTGGTTTTGTGGACATGAATTCCTTCAGGGTATTTATGTCATGGAAGATTTTTCTCTCCCCTTCGATTATAACAGGCATTTTGGCTGGGTATTGTAATCTGGATTGGCATCTGTGGTCATTTAAAACTGGGAATGCTTTGGTCCAGGCTCTTCTGGCTTTCATAGTTTTCCCTGAAAAGTCAGTTATAATTCTAATGGGTTTTCCTTTATATGTGACTTGTTGCTTATGTTTTGCAGCTTTCAGTATTGTCTCTTTGTTCTGTAAGTTTAGTGTTTTTACTATGATGTCCTGTGGAGAGTTTCTTTTCTGGTCCTGTCTGTTTGCATTCTATATGCTTCTTGTATTTGTATGGGCATGTCTTTCTTTAATTTGGGGAAATTTTCTTCTATGATTCTGTTGAAGACCTGGTCCATGCCATTATCTTGGGATTCCTCTCCTTCCTGTATGCCTATGATTCATAAGTTTGGTCTTTTTATGGTGTAACACAATTCCTGCATATTCCAGTCTTGTGATATCTAAAATTTTTTGTAATCTTTGCTTGAGTGGTCTAGTTTGTCCACTTTATCTTCCTGTCTTGATAGTCTGTTTTCCATTTCGTTCATCCTGTTGTTGAAGCTTTCTCCTGTCGTTTCTAATTGGCTTAGTTTGTATTTCACTTCTTTCTTCATTTCAGCCTAAGTAAACACAATTCCTGCATATTCCAGTCTTGTGATATCTAAAATTTTTTGTAATCTTTGCTTGAGTGGTCTAGTTTGTCCACTTTATCTTCCTGTCTTGATAGTCTGTTTTCCATTTCGTTCATCCTGTTGTTGAAGCTTTCTCCTGTCGTTTCTAATTGGCTTAGTTTGTATTTCACTTCTTTCTTCATTTCAGCCTAAGTATTCTTTAATATTTCTGTCTCTTTTCTGAATTCATTCAGAAGTTTATCCCTATCTTCTTTGATTTCTTTGTGTGTTCTTTAAATTCGCTGAATTCTTTTATCGTGTTTATAATTGTTCTTTTGAGTTCCATGTCCTGCATTATCTCTAGGGTTTTCTCACTGTACTCCTCTAGAGGACTATTGGCATTTCGTTGGGATATGTTATTTTGGTTTTTCGTGTTATTATTTTTTCTCTTTGATTTTAACGTGTGAATTTCTTTTGTAGTTTCTGATACTGTGTGCGACTCAGGCCTTCAAGTTTAGGTCTGCTTCTTTTTGTGAACTTTATGTGTCTTTGTGGTTTACTATTTGTGGTATGAAAAGCTGGTTCATCTAAGCTTCTGGTTTTCTCTTTTGATTTTACATTGGAGTCACCAGATTGCTTTTGTCTTCAGGAATTTCCACAGAGGCTCAAGTCAGATGAGGATCAGATGTTCTCAGGCTTTCTCCTAAGGCCTGGATCTCTCCAGGAACGATTTTGACCTCAGTAATTTGGGAGTTGGACTGGTCTGGGAGCCTGGTCCAGAAAAGATGCTCATGTTGGGCAGCTGGTGGCTGTGCCACCCAGAGATGCAAAGGTAGTTGGGGTGTGAAGAGGCCCCAAGGACTCCTAGGGACTTCACTGAGGAGCTTGGTTGGTCCCAGAGAGAGGCCTGCGTTTGAGAGAGAGACCTGCAGCTGGCGGTGCAGGCCCAGGGATGCCAATTCTATCTTTTGACAAGAAATTGACCTCATTGGTAGTAGAGAGATGGTTCAGCAGTTAATAGCAGCAGCTGTTCTTGCATAGGACCAAGATTTGATTCCCAGCACCCACATGGTGGCTAACAATCATTGGTATCTTCAGTTCCAGGGAATCCAACACTTACACATATGCAGCATACCCATAAAATTAAAACAATAAAAAGTTAAATAAAGTCATCTTCAACATCTATATACATGTTTCTTGTCCTCAATATTTTATATTTGAAACTTTAAACAAGGCAAAATTTATCTTTCCCTTATATACATGGGGGGAGTTAAAGGGGGGGAGAATGAGAGAGAGAGAGAGATGCTTTCATATAGTTTCAGGGACTTTATTCTCGTCCCAAGCCTATCCACACACCACGTTAAGAACTCCATTTAGTTCTTGGGCATAGTTTCTTAGAGAGCTGTTAATTCTGCAGACAATAGTTTAAACAGTTATTAATGTGCTACATGAGAGAAATTGGTGGTTCAAATACTGAATTGATTAAGGTACAAGTCACCATGTTAGGTATTAGACAACATACAGCAATGATTGACTTTACTAACTTTAAAGATAAATAACAGTTTGTTAGTTATGCTGGGTTATCATACGAGTGTATAATGTACTTTGGGCATGTTTCCCTCATACTCACTGCCCTCTTACCTCCATTTAGTCCTCTTTGTTCCCCAGGTTTACTCCATCATTTATGTCATAAAGACAAATCATATTTTAACAATATGGTCCATATTCCATAATGGCCGGATATATAGATGCGTCTTTTTAATATTTTATTTATTATTTTTATTTATGTGTATAAATGTGTTGCCTGCATGTATGTGAGTGCACTCAGGTCATGCAGTGCCCGCGGAGGCCAGTAGAGGGCGTCCAATGCTTTGGAACTGAAGTTACAGACAGTTGTTACTTCTCAGGTGGGTGCTGGTAATCAAATCTGGGTCCTCTGCAAAAAACAGCCTGTGCTGTTACCCACTGAGCCATCTCTCCAGCTCCTGAATATAGATGTGTCTTAACCCTAACATTACAAGTGGATTTGAAATGCATCTTACAGTTATTTCCTTTCTCTAGGCAAAGGCAATTGACAATATATGTAATATAGTACTTAAAAACAAATTTTATTAATACAGTTGTATAACAGCTGCAAAAAATATTCTAAACTAAATAGTTTTGGGGCTGGAGATATGGCTCAGCTGTTAAGAACACTGGTTGTTCTTGAAGAAGACCCGGGTTTGAATCCCACCACCCACATTGCAGTTAACAACTGTCCTATCTCCAGTTCTAGGGGATCCGACAGCCTTTTTTATCCACCGCGGGCATTGCAGGACTTGGGTGCACTTACTTACACGCAGGCAATAACCCATACACATAAAAACAATAATAACATATTTTTAAAGGGGCTAGAGAGATGGCTCAGTGGTTAAGAACACCGGTTGTTCCTGCAGAAGACCCAGGTTAGAATCCCAGCAGCCACATGGCAGCTAACAACTGCCCATAACTCCAGTCCCAGGGGATCTTACAGCCTGTTCTGACCTTTGTGGGCATTTCACAACACGGGTGCACTGTTTTATTCATACACATAAAATAAAAATAATAAAATATTTCTAAAAATACTATCTGCATATAGTTTTACATGTATCTGAACTATTTTGATAAATGGAAAATAACAAGAAGAATAATGTAGGCTAACTAGATGGCGCAGCAGGTAAGGTTGGTTGCCACCAAACTCGACAATCTGGGTTTAATCCCTGGAGCTCACATACTGAAAAGAGAGAACATACTCCTACAGGTTGTCCCCCAACCTCCCTGTGCTCATCATTAGCATGTACCCCATTGGCATGCACCCCACCCCATACACATACATACACACACAAAATAAATAAATGTAATAAAGTGTTTTTTCTAAAAGAATAACTTTATTTGAAACATTTCATTTTCCTTCTTTATTCTGACTACTAAAGAGGAAGTAATGGAGAATTGATTCTTTTAGAGCTGTTAATATGCTGTTTCCAGAAGCTGAGATTACTTATGTCATGAAACCTGATACTGTATTTCCATTAGGTTTGTCAGTTTTGTTCTAGGGATAATTCCTGCTCGATACTACTATGTATCAATGACCTCTCTTTCAGCTTAATTCGTGTACATTTATTTTGTTGTTTAAAATTTTTTAACAATGTTTGATGATTGTCTGAGGCACATTTTGTATTTCCCTATTTATAAGACTAGTTTTCTGTGCTTATGTGACCTCTTTGCTTCCTTTTGAGGCTGTTTGTGTTGTGATCAGAACGTAGTTTTATGTGTATTTATGTGTGTATGTGTGTTTGTGCGCATGCCTGCCTGCACGTGCACCTGTGGAGGTCAGCGGTCCACATCGTGTTTTCCTTTACTGCTTTCCATCTTGTTTTTCTGAGAAAGGGTCAGTCAGTGACTGGAGAGCTCTTAACTTCATCTCAGTCATCTTGCTAGCAAGCCTTAGCAATCCACTTGCCTCTGTCCTCTCCATCCTTCCCAGTAGTGGAATTACAGACACACTCTTCCAAGCCTGTTAAAATGCATTGTTTATCTTAAATGTATGTAATTTTTGCCACATAATTTACAGTTCAATAAAGTTGACTAAAACAACAATCAAGTAAATAAAAAGTCAGTTATTCTGTAGGTTCAGAACCCCTGTGGGTTCCAAAAATCTTTGGGTACATAAATAGCTTACATTAAATGGTAATGCAAAAGATTGTAGATGACAATAATGTATATGGCAAAAGATATTGAAACCTTAAAGTAATTATCAGTTGAGTTTTGAAATGGAGATGATGTCAAAGGTATTTGTGTATAATCTACCCACATCTTTCTGTATATTTTAAGTCATCTAAGAATTATTTGTAATACCCAAGACACTGTAAAAGATATATAAATAGCTAGATGATATTGTTTAGGGAGTAGTGACAAGATTAAAAATTATATATTCAGTACAAATTCAACCATAGGCCCAAGTGCATTCTCAATCTGTAGTTGAATCAATCCACAGTTGTAGAACCCATGTAAAGGAAGGACTAACTGTCCTCTTTGCAAGTTAGCCCTATCCCTGTTCTCAGTGCTATCTACAATACATTTTAGTCTTGCTTAAACAATTTAGATTTTTTTTGCCTCTTGAAACAAGCAAATGACAGTTTATATAATTATGTACCTTTTACAAAAGATGAGCCTGACAGTTAAGTACCTTCTGAAGAGCATTCCAGGGAGGGAAGAGAAAGCAAACACTGAGACATAGATGTATGCAACATGTTGGACAAATGGAAATACGGCATGAATCAAACACAATGAATGAGGGGTAACTCATTCTAGGTCTAAAAGATAATCTGAACGTTATTTTATAGCATCTTTCATAATGATGATGTTTGGATTTTATGATAGCTACAAATAAGTGATGGTTTTTACCAAATGAGTAACATTTTTTGAGTTGGGGAGGAACCCATGAGGCCCCAGCCATCCCTGAGGAGCTACTGGCAATTATTGTTTATTAGGAGGGAGTGTCATTTTCTTCATTGGTGTAGCCACTAATAAGTTACCTTTGTTCCAGCTAACCTCCCACCCACAATCAGGCAAGAAACTCAGCTCAATGGGCCACACACAAAAAGGTAGAAGAGGGACTTCCTGAGAAGAATATGGGTTCCAGTGGAAGAGAGAAAGGGATGTGAGAGGGGAATTGGAGGTGTGTGAAGTGACTAAAATTTATCATGTAAATACATGAATCTGTCCACAAGAAAAAAAAATTTAGAGTTCACTGGCTACCATGTAATAGAGTTTGGGGACGAATACGAATGAAAGGATGGGCTGGAGAGATGGCTCAGTGGTTAAGAGCACTCTGTTCTTGCCGAGGACCTGGGTTTGATTCCCAGCACCCAAATGGTGGTTAACAGTCATTCTTAACTCCAGTTCCAGGAGATATGACACCCTTTTCTGGCCTCTTAGGGCATTGATGATATGGTTGCACTTACATACATGTCAGGGAATGTACTCATACACATAAATAAGTTTTTGTAAAAAAGTGAAGAATGAAAATAGGAGGGAGATTATAATTTTAAGGCATGATGTGATAGTGGCTAGCTTAGGCAGCCAGAAGTGGGGAATTTGACACAGGTGGGGCTCAGGTTTCTTATTAGCAGAAAGTCTTTGTGGATGCACTTCATTGGAGAGAGGGAGAGAGAGAGAGAGAGAGAGAGAGAGAGAGAGAGAGAG
>NW_008338112.1:514728-523742 GCF_000622305.1 Nannospalax galili
GCAGGCAATGTTGATAGTGTTTATTGAGGACTTTTTGAGGCTAGCTTGAGACAAAGAAGAATCAAATGTGAATGTTCTGTTTTTGGCTAGGAAAATGGTGATAGTATAAGTTGAGGAAGATTAGACAAAGTACAGTAGAACTTTTTTAGCCTCTGTTTCAACAGTAGACATCAAAGTGATCATATCACGGTGGGAGTTAGGTATACAGGTTTGGAGTCCTTGGAGATGATGTCAAGTCAGGGAACTTACCTTTTTTGTGTCATCTCTATGTATGAGACACAGGTCTAGATCATTAATTAGAAGACTGTAAATGAAGAGGATCATTCCAACACTGGTGCCAAGGGGATGAGCGGTCCCAGAAGAGGAAAGGGAGAGGAAACCCAGAGAGTGGAGTATCTCAGACCAGTGAAAGTTTCAAATCATTTTGGAAAAGGAAGACACATGTTTGTGTTTGAGGGTGGTAAGATGGCTCAGTGGGTAAAGGTGCCTGATGACAAGCCTGACAATCTTAGTTTGATTTGTGGGACCCACGTGGTGGAAGAAGGGAACCAGTACCTGCAATTGCCCTTTCACCTCCATATGCACACTGTGGTACACACACACACACACACACACACACACACACACACAAATTCAGACAATGTAATTAAAAACTAAAAAAGTTTTATCTGATTTGACATGGAGGTTTATAATGACCTCAACAGGAGAAATTTCTCTGGGGGCAGACGCTGAAGAGAAAATGTGTAGTGAGGTAGTTTATATAATACAAACAAAATATTAGTGTTTTCCTGTATAGGTAATTTGGAGAAATACCATGGTAGTTAGTGTGGCATTAGCCAAGGAAATACAAATCCTAGAAATATTGGAGAAATACAGTGTCATAAGGAAATGTATTTGCACACATAGCCAGTTTTGAATGGTATTTTCACCTTTATTGAATTCATCTTGTTGCAAGCAAGTATCAGTTTGTCGGATAAATAACAATTGAGAAAATGGGTTGGGGGCTGAAGAGATGGCTCAGTCATTAAGAGCACTGGGTGCTCTTTCAGAGGATCCAGTTTCAGTTCCCAGCACCCACATGGCAGCTGTCAGCTGTCTGTAACTCCAGTTCCAGCGAATCTGACACTGTCTTCTGACCTCTGCCGGCATTGCATGACATGGGTGCACTTACTCACATGGAGGCAATGCACTCATACACACAAATAAAAATAATAATTAAATATTTTTAAAAGTGAGAAAATATAGATAATGTTGAGAGCTGTTTTTCACCCTCTCCCTGTAATCTACAATGTTACAAGTCCTTCATTCTGTCCATATCGCTCATGTTCCAAATCACCTTAGAACAGGTTAAAATTTTTGTCCTAGCTCTGTGATAAGGCCATCCCTCCATTCCTCTAGAAGAGGCATGATTCAGGCTACTGACCTTTGTCACCTTTATTCCCCCCAAAGAGAACATTGCCAAAAAGAAAAATCTACAGGTTCATCTTACGTAAAAATACGAAGTCTCCACTTCTCACCTGTTTGTTCGTTCTTCCAGTTTCAGAGGAAGTAGTTTCTCTGCTTCTTTTCCAGGCTGTTCCATCTGCTCCTGTGCTCAGTCATGAGCTCTCTTGTTTGTTATGATAGTAGTTTCCAAATCATAGTCCATGAATCAGCTGTGTATGAGAACATGTGTAGAAACACAAATTCTGACGCCTTCTCTGAGAGTGCCTGATTCAGGAGGTCTGCATTAGAGACTGAGAGTCTGCTTCCTGAAAGCTCTGGTCCTGTTGATTCCACTCTTTGAAAAGTACCTCTGATCATGGAATTTTGTTCTTTGGCCTTCCAGGGCAAATGGTTTCTAGTTTTGATGAGTTTGGATATTTCGCCTCTTTATTTTATGGATTATACTTTAAAAATTCTTTGAACTCTGCCTAGCCCTAAATAAGGAAATTATTCTTGCAATTTCTTACATTTGTATAATTTTATACTTTTACACTTAGATCTGTTGTCTATTTTGAATTAATTTTGGAGAACATGTGAGGCTTAGGTCAAGTTCTTTTTTGGAATGTGAATGTCAATTATTCTTATGTTATTTGTTTAAAAAATATAGTTTACTTTCTCTTTTGAATTATTTTTATATCCTCCTCAAAAATCAAGCTGTATTTACCATATTCTTATGGGTTAATTCTCAACTGCTGGTCTGTGTCACTCATCTGTATGTCTCTCTTCAGCAGTACTACACTGTTTTGATTGCTGTAGGGTCAGAGCAGGTCTTAAAATGTGATTGCTGCAACTTTGTTCTTTTCTTTAACTTTTTGAATTGAGATTTTGAGGCTTTCATACAATGTCATTTGATCGTATTTAGATCACCTCTCCTATCTGCATTATTAGATCCCCTCCCCTATCTATATTAGTAGATCTCCTCCCCTTTCTCCATTAGTAGATCCCCTCCCCTGTCTGCATTATCAGATCCCCTCCTCTATCTGCATTATCAGATCCCCTCCTCTATCTGCATTATCAGATCCCCTCCCCTATCTGCATTATCAGATCCCCTCCCCTATCTGCATTAGTAGATCCCCTCCCCTATCTGCATTATTACACTCCCTCCCCTATCTGCATTATCAGATCCCCTCCCCTATCTGCATTATTAGATCCCCTCCCGTATCTCCATTATCAGATCTCCTCCCCTATCTGCACTTTACCTTATTGCTTGCCTGCCTATAGAGTCTATTTTGTGTCCCCAAATACCCTTCAGTGTGAGTATAGCCACTGGAACCTGGTTAACCTACCAAGGGACCCATCCTTGAAAAAGACCATCTGTCCCCTTCCCTGCAGCTATCGATTGCCAAAGTGCCTTGGGTTGGGTTGGGGTTTCTTACCCATGTCCCCGAGTCTATGCTAGGATTGTGTCTGATTTGAGCTTGTATGATATTTGTGAATGCTGTCACCATTGCTATAGGTTCATATGAGTAATTGACTTTCTGTCTGTAAAACTGCTCTCTGAGCATCAGGGGACAGAAGTTTGGTATGGTGTCTTATTTACGGATAAGCACTCTGCACTCTCTTCTTCTCTGCACATTGGCACATACCTGACATTGATATCAGACTTAGGAACCTGAGGTTATACATAGGGATGAACCTAATACCAGTTCTCTACCACATAGTTATAGTATTAAACTGACTCCTAATTACTTATTGTTATAACCATAGGTTAATGCATGTCTCAACTCTCACTAGAGAAGTTTTCTTCTGCAACAGATGGTAGTTAACACAATTTTATTCTTTTCAAAGGTATTTTAACTATTTAGCTTTCATTTAAAAATATTTTAAACATGCCTGTGTAGCAAAGAATTCTGTTGGATGTTTGAAAGGAAAATTGATGCCTTGTTATGCTTTGTTATTTAGATCTTTTTATTTGTTCACTTAATATTTTATAGTCTTGAGTGTACAGATCATGTAATGCTTTGTTACTTTTACACTCAAAATTTTGATGTTCAGGCTGTACTGCACATGTATTATTTTAAATTGTGGTTTTCTGTAGTACATTTCTGGTGCAGAGAGGTAGCATTTATTTCTAGTCTATTGTACTTTCTATCCTGTAGCTTTCACAGACTCAGTAGCTCTGTTGTTTTTTTAAAGATTCTGTGGGATTTTGACATGGATAGTCATCATGTGCCCACAAATAGAGGCATTAATTTCTTTCTTTCTACATTCTATGCTTTCTATATATTCCTTTTCTTTTCTTACTATACTGTCTGTAACTTGTTTCGTTTACTGTTAGGTGAAGGTAGTAAGAGTGGGCATCACTGCCTTGCCCTGGTTCTTAGAGAAAAATGTTCAGTCTTACACCTTTAACCGTATTATTAGCTATGATTTTTCTAAATATCTTTAATAGCAATGAGGAAATCCTATTCTCCAATTAGTTTTCAAAAATACCTTATCATGAATGTATGCTAAATTTGATTGAATGCTTTTCCAGCATCAGTTTAACAAAAATAATTTTGAATTCTGAAATTAAAGATGGATTCTGAATAAGTTAGTTTACTAAAGATTTTAAAGCTGTGTCTTCAACATGGCTTTCTAGAGAGTGACAATATTTGTAGATAGGGTTTTTATAGATGTAATCAGGTAAAAAGTAAGTTATTCTGGATTGAACTAGGTTCTATCCAATACCAGGGGTCCTTAAAAATGAGGGGTAACTGGGGCTAGCAGTATGGTTTGGTGGGTAAAGTTGTTTGGTGGTCAAGCCTTACAACATGAATTTGATCCCCAGAACCCACATAATGGTCAAAGGAGAAAACTGATTCCACAAAATTGTCCTCCAACCTCTACACACACGGCACACATAATAATTAATTAATTTGAAGGATACACAAAGAAAGGGGAAACCATGTAACAATGGAAGCAGAGGCTGAAGTCTGAAAGCAAAGGGAAACCCAAGGATTCTTGGTAACTTACAAAAGCCAGAAGAGAGACACCTGGTTATTGAATAGAACCTAGTTCAATCCAGCATAGCTTACTTTTTACCTGATTACATCTATAAAAACCCTATCTACAAATACTGTCACTAAAAAGTAGAAGGGATAAGGATATAGACATATACTTTTGGTAGACACAAGTCTACTCATTATAGAAAGCCAGTGTATTCTGCCCTTCCGCATAGAACCAACCCTGCTAACACCTTGATTTCAGACATCTGGCCTTTGGAAATGTAAGAGAATAAATTCCTTTTGTCTTAAGCCTTCCTGGCTTGTGACACTTAGAGGCAGCAGCTCTGGGAATTTAATGCACTGTCCTTCTCTGGTGACTTTGGTTTTTAGTTCTAAAACAGCCTTGTGTTCTCAAAAAATTGAAGGATTTTTCTTAAACAGTATGCATATTTCTTGTAGTTTACAACTTAGATGTATATTCTTCCTCTCCTACATTCCTTTTGGCTTTATCAGTATTCATTATGCAGATTTAGAGAAAAACATTTAATTTTTTAGCTTAACATGTTTTCATATATTCTTTTTACAAAATATTTTATTATTTTTATTTTGTGTGTATTTATGTGTATTGCCTGTATGTATGTAAGTATACCCATGCCATGCAATGGTCACGGAGGTCAGAGAGGGCATTGGATCCCCTGGAACTAGAGTTATGGACAGTTGTTAGCTGCCTGTGAGTGCTGGAATTCAAACTTGGGTCCTCTGCAAGAGCAGTCAGTGCTCTTAACCTCTGGTCATCTATCCAGCCCCTTCAGATCTTTTTGAAATAAAAAGAAAGAGTCTTTTTTTTTTGTCCCATACTTTGAAAATATAATTTTATAATAAGCTAAACTTTTAATATTTCTATGGCCAACAATATTGTCCTAGCTTCATTTCTGTTACCGTAATAAAGTACCCTAAGGAAAAAAAAAAAAAACTTAGAGGAGAAAGGGGTTTATTTGGCTCACAGCTCCAGGTTACAGTTCATCATGTCAGGGGACTCACAGCGGCAGGAACTTTCTGCAGCTAGTCACATCCACAGACTGGAGCACAGAGCAGTGAATGCGTGCATGATTGCTTGTTGACTTGCTTGTCCTCAGTTTCTCTACTTTCACAAATCCCCCCTGGCCTGGTCTTTCCATCAGTTAACGTAAGGCAGTCCCCCACAGACATGCCGACAGCTGACCCAGTGTGGACAATCCTCCTTTAGACTTCTGTTCCCAGGATTGACAGTACTAACCATCACAGATGGTGATAACCATCAGAGTCACATGTATAAGAAGGTTACCTGCTTCTTTTTCAGAAAAGTAAAAGTCATCATTAATTTTGCATGTTTCTTGAAATTGAAAAATGGCTGTAAACCTCCATTACTGAAACTTCAGTGTTACAAGAAAGCAAATTTTACCACTTGCCAAAGTGCTGTGTATAAAGTAGACAGGTTATTGAGCAAGTGAGATCTTTTAACTCTGATAATAAATTTCTAGACTGAATGGAAACCGCCAAAACTTAACATTTACGTTTTCTTCTAAACGTCCAAATAAATGAGAACACTCTAGTCTGGATTTGGAGAAGATATTAACAGTTTTGGGTTTGTTTATTTGTTTGGATTCGTTTTGTTATATCTCCTAATTTATTAAGGCCTTCATAGACATCAGCAATATTATTTGTAGTCCCATTTTTCAAATGCAATTACTTAATAGATAGAGGAAACTTTTTTTTTAATACAGAGTCTCACTGTGTTGCCTTGGCTGGCCTGTAACTCCTTATGAAGACCATACTGGCCTCAAAAATCACAGAGAGCTGTCTGCCTCTACCTCCCAAGTGCTCGGATTAAAGGACTATGCCTCCATGTCTGGCAAGTGAGCATGACTGTTGCCATAATTTGACAAGCCACTTGATATACCACAGACAGCATAGTTGTTATTGAATACTAACTTAATCAGCTCTGTGCTGATAAAGGTTGGCATACCTCTTATCAAAATTTCCTTTTTTTGTTTATCTGGTCAGACATTTTAGTTACAGGCTCTAAGTAAAGATAGTATAACTTTATTAAAGGAAACCCTAATTCAGTAACTGGTATTAGTCATATCCTTTTGGAAGGACCCCAAGAAAAAAGAAAAGAAAAAGAATTAATTGATTTAAGGACACTTTTCTGTCACTTTTATGTCTGCTGCCTCACATTGTGACCAATCCCAGATTATTTTCTGCATACTGTATAGGATATTCTGTTTGCTTATTTATCTCCCTAAACCCCAGTTGGATGTGCTTTTCTACTTAGCCTTCACTTTTCCTATGCCTAAGTTGTATAGCTTGTGTCCATCCTGTTTCCATTCTCTTATCTGGACTTCTATAAAGTATGTTAAAATCAAACACAGTTCATTCTCAGGGGAAGTCACAGATACTGTTATTTCATACATTTCTAATGCACTTTGGGTGAATATTAAAGGCAGTGCTGTAATGCATGATCCATTATTATGAGCCACAAACTGGTTGCCAACAGGGAGAATTGTGGCTGGACTCAGGAGAAGAGGAGCATTATGTGAAGTGATAATCTCTATGAATCCATCAGAGGCTAAAATTAGTTTGTCTTATTTTGTTTAAGCTATGTTTTGGACCAGTATGTAGATTTATGCTTCTGAGTCCATTGCCATAGTTGGGTCTTTTTACATCCTTTGTTGGAGTTTCCAGGAATGTTGTCCTAGACAGCTGTAGCTATCAACTTAACACAGTGTAGAGTCATATGAAAGGAGACACCTCAATTAAGGAGTTTCCCAGGTTAGACTGTCCTGTGGGCTTGTCTGGGAGTTATTATCTTGATTGTTAATTGAGGTAGGAGGCCCAGCCCACTATGGATGGCACCATTCCCTGGACATGAGACTACAAGCAAGCCACCAAGCGGCAGTCCTCCATGGTTTCTGCTTCAAATTCTTACTTGTGTTCCTTCCATGACTCAGTGATGGACTGTGACCTGGAAGTGTCAACCAAATAAACTTTTCCTCCCCAAGTTACCTTTGGTCAAGAGTGTTTAATCACAGCAACAGAAAGAAAACTAGAACAGTTGTCACCGTGTAGAAAACTGATATTATAGGATAAACTTTTGAAAAAAGCAGCAAAAATTATTTTTCTTGAAGCAAAAATTAGGTAAGCTCTAAAGACTTTTTACCTGAAGATCTATGACTTGATAATCTGAGTTGGACAGAGTAACTACATTGATTTTAATAATTTTGGTGAAATTAATTATGTCTGTATAGGAAGGCAGGCAATACTCGCCGAAGGCTATTAATTAATTCTGTGAACGATGTGAAGAAGATTGGGATATTTCTGAATAAAATAATAGGAATAAAGAACAATAGTGAAGTGAGGAGCAAGATCTGAATTACTAGATTTGAGAAATGAAGAAGAGGATTAAGATAACTTTAGACTTTAAATGGGCCATAATGGGGAAAATAACGATTTGCTGATAAAGGCAGCGATATTAGACATGGATTTGAGTACTGAAGACAAATGAGTTTAGTTTAGGAAATGCCAGCTTTACCACATACATGGTTGGTATTTGAAAACACAAAGACTAGAGCTAGTTGACATGGCTAGTCAAGGCTCAGTGATCACTTTGTAGTGCCAGTGCTAATTCTCTGTGGAATCAGTGTTATTATTTTAAAGGAAGAGTTTTTGTTGTAGATGTGAAACAAATACAACTTTTTAATGTTTGCATAACAGAGAAGGGAGTATTGGAGTGAAGCTTGTGCTAGCCCTGATTCCATGAGCTCTAGTTGGTCCTGTTTGATCTTGAAAAGAAGCTTTCCTATTGAGTTAATGGTTATGCCATAATGGAACTTGCTAATCTGCTCAATGCAAAAACTGTGCTGTTCTCTTTCCTACCATCACTTTCCAAATACATGAGTTTTCAAATATACTAAAGGAACCTATACTGTCAGATGTCAGTAGACATGAAAAATCTCTGATCCGGAGAATGTGACTGCTTCATGGAGAAAGACCGCATTCATTTCAGTTGAGTCATTTTATTGAAAAAGAAAACAATTTTATTATTTTAAAATTTTTATTTATTAACCGGGCCTGGTGGTGCACGCCTTTAACCCCAGCCCTCAGGAGGCAGAGGCAGGTGGATCTCTGTGAGTTCAAGGCCAGCCTGGTCTACATAGTGAGTTCCAGGACAGCTGGGGCTACAGAGAGACCCTGTTTCAAAAAGACTGCAATGCCCACAGAGGACCGAAGAGGCTGTCGGATCCCCTGGGACTGGAGTTATGGACAGTTGTTAGCTGCCATGTGGGTGCTGGGATTCAAACCCTGGTCTTCTGCAAGAACACCCAGTGTTCTTAACCACTGAGCCATCTCTGCAGCCCCAAGAAAACAATTTTAAAATAAAGAAATGGGGAATCAGATGTTTTATTTGGTTATTTTTTATTATTATTTTTAAATTTTTTATGTGTATGAGTGTATTGCCTGCTTCTAGGTAAGTGCACCCATGTCATGCAGTGCCCACGGAGGACAGAAGAGGCTGTCGGATCCCCTGGAACTGGAGTTATAGACAGTTGTTAGCTGCCATGT
>NW_008338112.1:524006-532250 GCF_000622305.1 Nannospalax galili
AGTGCACCTGAGTCATGCATGCTGTGGAGGTCAGAAGAGGGCTTGGAATTCCCCTGGAACTGGAGTTAAGGATGGTTCATAGCCACCATGTGGGTGCTGAGGATTGAACCCAAGTCCTCTGCAAGAGCAGTCAGTGCTCTTAACCGCTGAGATCTCTCTTCAGCCCCTTATTATTTTTATTTTATGTGTATGCATGTATTGCCTGCACGTAGGTAAGTGCACCGTGTTGTGCAATGCCCGCGGAAGACAGAAGAGGCTGTCGGATCCCCTGGAACTGGAGTTATAGACAGTTGTTAGCTGCCATGTCGGTTCTGGGATTTGAATCTGGATCTTCTGGAAGAACAGTGTTCTTAACCCCTGAGCCATCTCTCCAGCCCTTATCTGGTTATTTTTAATTAATGTGCATGAGTGTTTTGCCTGCATGTATGTAAGTGCACCACATGTATGTAGTGCCCTTGGAGGCTAGAATATGACATTGGATCCTCTGGAACTTGAGTTATGACAGATGTTATCTACTGTGTAAGATGCTGGGAACTGAACCAGGATCTTCTGCAAGAGCAGCCAGTGCTTTTAACCACTGAGCCTTCTCTCCAGCACCAGAGAATCAGATTTTTTGAAGAAGTGACCATAAAAGAATATTATTTAGAAAAAAGTATAATAGGTGAGTTGAGTAACAGAATGTTCAAGACTGAAATCTGATTGGTGATTTGGAGCAGTCAAAGTAAAGAGCAATACTCAGAAATGGAACAGAATTATCAGAAACAAAGAAAAGGTAATATGTTGAAACAAAGAAGTAAACTAAGAGAAACCATATTCATGACTTGGTGGTTAATAGTGCCTCCTGCTCTTCCAGAGGACCCAAGTTCAGTTCCTAGCATCCACATCAGTCAGCTCACAGCTGCCTTTAACTCCAGCTTAAGAGGATCTGATGCCCTGTTCTGGCCTCTGCATGCACCCACACACAGCTCATATACTCACATATACATAAATTTAATTTTTAATTAAAATATAAGAAATTATATTCAAAGGAACAGTAAAAGAAAACTCACTTGAGCTGAAGAAATTTGAATTATTGAACTGAACATCCATACCAGTGACTGAGTAGAATGTTTTAAATTAGATATTTGCTTATGTAGAATGTATACATGTGCTAAACTTATAGCTCTAGATAAGTAAAATATTCTTTACATTAATGGTAAAGAGATAATGCTATACCTTTATAACATTTATTATTAAATTATATCAAAAATTATTTGTAAAAGAATTAATATCAACATAGTATCACATTTCTCACCTGCTACACTGGAAAGGAGAACTGTTAAACTATGGAGAACTGTTAAACTAATTTCAGAGGTAAATACTTCAATTTAAAGATCCTATACCTGCAAAATATCTCTTATACAGGAGAACCCAGAAAAAAAAATTGTTTTTCAACAAGGATAAGAAAGGACCCATTTATCTTTTCTAAGGAAATTCTTGGAGAAATAGAACCAAAATAAAATTGAAGCAGATCTCAAAAAATAAGGTGGAAGCAATAGAGGAAGACCCCCAACATTGATCTCTGGCCTCCACACACATGTGCGAACATGCATGTGCACCTTCATACATGTTCACACACATACACACAAACAGATACATACAGCACATACACCTGAAGGAGGAGGAGGAGGAAGATGGGGGGGCATGGTAGATTTGGGGCTCAGAAGTCTGATTACCAGAAAGTACAAACAGCATGCACCAACAGCTGGTAAAGGACTTATAGTTGTATCAAAACATGGCAGAGAAGCAAAAAGGGCTTCATGTTAAGGATCTAACTCATCAGTTGACCTTGCTTTGTGATATCTAACTTCACAGAAACCCAGCCCTGTGAGAACCCCATTAATCCCTTCAGAGAATGCTGCTGCCACATGTCTTAAAAGCCCACTGCCTCAAAACTACTAGATTTGTGGTCAAACTTCAAGCACATGAAACATTAAGAAAGACAAACCATATCTAAAATATAGTGGGAGTGTCTCTCAAAGTGTGTAAATAATCTAAATCAGTGATCTTTTTAATTGTGATGTATGCTAAGAAAGGGTATTCAAAGTATGTTTCCTAGGATAGGAAAAATCCAAAAGACGCCATGGAACTAGTTTTAAATTATTACAAATAAAGTATAAAAGTAGTAGTTATGGATAGAGCCGTTTTTAACAAATACTATTTTCCAAGTATTTCCTAAATTTATTAGTCATTTCAATTATGAAATTATTTAAATCTGTAATTATGTCTTAAAAATGAGATTCAGTAAAGCCAAGTTGATCATTTCAGCTAAAAGCCTAGATTTTCATATGCGTAGGGATACCTATGCTGAATTAACTTAGATTAAATAATTGTTATATCTTTATAATATGCTACATGTTTGCACATGTATTATTTATACAATTCATGTATGTTATGGATGAGAAAATATGGATGTTTATCCCAGGTAAGTAAGACATACAGTAAAATCTTACACTGAAATGCACTGAAGGTACCACCTGTTGAAAGCAGTTAGGAATACTTGAGTCCTGTTCTGGGTTAGACCTAATTTTTAAAATTCTTAAAAATTTTTTTAAATTAAAAAAAAGGCAGCCTTTAGAAGAATTGTGTGTTGCAGCCAGATGTTTGCTTCATATTAGCATCCAGTTTTGCAGAGGAGAAAGGGTATAAACTTCCTGGGTTAGTTTTTTTGTGTTTTGGGTTTTTTTTTTTTTTTTTTTTTGTCTTTTTGAGACAGGGTCTCCCTGTAGCCCCAGCTGTCCTGGAACTCACTATGTAGACCAGGCTGGCCTTGAACTCACAGAGATCCACCTGCCTCTGCCTCCTGAGTGCTAGGATTAAAGGCGTGCACTACCACGTCTGGCTGTGGTGAGAATTTTTAAATAATGGATTTTATAGCAGACATCCATATAACTCAAGTGGCAACCCCAGTAATATTGCTTTAGGAAGTTTGTCCTTGTTCATGTTTTTATTACAGCCTCTTGTACTGAAATGATTTATTTACATGTTGTTTAAAGTTTCTCTCCCTATTAATTGTCCTGATGCCTAATTGAGGCACTCAGAACTGATAATCAGCAGGCTTTTCTGTCTAATGCTGGAAGAACAAGCTGCTTATGACGACCCAACAGCGCCATGAGGAAGGTTTGTGAGGGGTGCATTCATCCAGCTCTAATCCTTGTTTTCAGAAAGGCAGTGTCTTTAACTGTTTCTAATTAGTGAATAGATATGGCTGAAAATTCCTATAGACTCTGCCTTCATAGAACTGAGATGGTTTGTCCTACTTTTTCACATCATTGTCTTGCATTTTTATAAGTGAGGTTTCAATATAAACATTTAAAGTATAGGAAATAGAAAAGTATTTTTCAACCATGTAGTCATGTAGTATGATTTATTGGGGTGTTTTCTTTTTAATATTACAATTAGAAATGTAAATATTACACGTCATAAAGTGCTGTCTGCAAATCTAAAGTGTTTTTATTTTGCTTTCCTACTTGCTTTTTTTTTCTTATCCCTGTATACATTAAATGTTTACTGCTCTGAGATAAATTCTTGAGTTTGGAAAAATTGCTTCTACTAGTCACCTAGGAAATATAAGCCAGAGAACAAGACACTGATATTTAGGCATACCTAGAGAAAATACATTGCTTCAGCAAACTGAGTACAAAGCATGATCAGTGAAAACACCTGGAAGTCAAAAAGAACAGGTTTTAGTTATGCTTCTCTTTTTCAAAGAACTTAAGTGCTTAGCTATTATTGTTGGGACTAGAGAAGTGAGTTGGCAGTGACATTTGAAATATGATAAATAAAAGCCCACAGAATGTCTGCTTCTACTTTTAGCACTTGTCTGATTCCTTTTGCAGAGATTGCATAATGGAAAGTACTGCAGAGTTAATGCGACTCTAATATACCAACCTTACTTGTTGTAATAAATCTACTTTCTATTACTGTGTAATGATAAAGCCATAGTTATTGAAGCTGCGAAAGTTATTGAAAGAGAGGGATGGGAGCTTTTTGCTGTTATCACCTGTATTATTAATTGGGGATAATTACTGCAGAGCAGCTGGCTGTTGGTTTTAGGGCGCATCAATTGTTCTTCTCACCCAGCTGTTAACTAATAAGGATAGTCAACACATCTGTTTCAACAGCTGGTAATTAACAAAAGCCTAATTGCCGCGACTCTTTTAACATTCAATCTGTGAAAAAGAAAGGATGTAGAAGAATATTATTTACTTTGTGCTTTGCACTTTTGAGACCAGTTTCTCTTTTTTCTCTCCCCTCACATTTTTTTCTTACTTTGAACACCACTGCCTTTGTATGAAGCACTGAATGGCAGGAGAACACAATATGGTAATCCAGAGCTTAACTTTTTCAGATCTTTGTTGGTGTTTCTTATTGCAACATTTCTTTGCTAACTTTCAAGATAAAATGGATCAAAAGCATTTTGAGTAGTTCCATACAACAGTTAAAATCCGCAGCAGCGTGCCCTGGGCTGTGCTGCTGTGTGAGCATCCAAAAGGAAACAGGGAATTCTTTTTATGCTTTCACATGCTTAGACACAACTCTCAAATAATTTCCACATTCAGATACCGAATTTTTGTTTATATTATTGCCTACATTGATTAACATGAAAGAAGTCAGCTGTAGTAAGCCCTCTTCCTTTCATTAGAAACTGTTAAGTTGCCTTTTAAAAACCTTACCTTCTTTAAATGTCTGTATGTCAGGTTTAACTATTAGGAAAACTTTTAGCATGTTTGTGTAATCTTTCTTAGTTTGCTTTTCTTTAAAGTATGATTTCATTTAAAAAAATTTTTTTTTCTTTAATTCAGGTAGCTTTGAGGATTTCTTATGGATTTTTATAATGAGCAAATAGAAAATTTGTGGACTTACACAACTGAATAAGGCTGTTGTGAAAATTAAAGAATTACAAATTAATATCTGTGTTATTTGAATACTTATTGTACCCATAATTATGATCTGGTTCAGTAAAACATACATTTCATGTTATCTTGACTCTAGAGATTTATATTTATGCTTTTCTAATTTTTGTTAGTTATATATGAAAGTATACATGTCCAGAAATCTACGACTCATATTTTTTAAATTGGCATGTAGAATATGGTTGACAAAAATGTTGTTTTCTTTTCTTAGAATATATTTCTCTAGTCCTCATGTCTGAACTCTTGAGTAGCCATTTTCATAGACTTTATATTTTATTTGTAGCATGCACACATACTACTGTTGGAATAATGAAAAAATCCATATTTACTAGAGATCACATAAGCAGGCTGATTTTCCTTTCAACATCTTTATAAATTTTAGAATTTTATGGTTAATTACATAGACAGTGATTATGGTACTTATTTAATGTTAGTGTCTAAAAAGTCTGAAGCTAAAGTAGCCATCATGTTCACTTGATTAAACTTGCTTTGCTACCTTTTCAGTTGGCAGTGTTTCCATGCAGGCTATTCTTTAATTGATGTTGAAAGGTATAGAAGAAATTCTACCTAACTGCTTGCTATGGACTGAATTGAAGATTGCATAATTTCAAAAAAAATTTGCTGGCAAGACTATTTTAGTTTAGCAGGTGTTCAGGTGATGAAGTGTACTATAGATGTGATGCAAAAACATACACGATCCTGAGTAAATAAACAAAATACTGCTGGCTAAAATCTAACTAAATAGAAGGGTGCTGGCATGTAGAGAAATGTTTACATCTGAGGTGTAGAGGAGGGGAATATTGTCATTTTGGGAAATGTTTGCTTCTTGAGTTTAAATAAGACTTTAATTTTCTCTGTGTGCTCATGTTCTTAGGTAGTGCTACAGAGCTTAGTGAAAGGAATGTATTCTGACATGGGAAAAGAGAATAAGCTTTTGTGAAGAACCTACACACTAGGCCCTCTGCCACTGAGTTGCACAGCCAACCTAGGAGCCCACACTCTGACTGATACTTTATTTTCTTGATACTAATTTTTTTCTTAGGAAATGACTTCAAGAACAGGTGCTGTGGTGATAGAAATTCAATAGTTTAATAATACTCACGGAGGATCCTAAATAGTACTTTGATTCATCTGTTTTTGGGATATTACAGAGCAAATCTTATTAAATTGAAATTGGATTATTAGTGAAAAGTGCAGTTGATTTCTTATGGTTTAACAAGAAAATTATATCAGATGCTAAAAATAAAAGGTAAACTATATATCTAACAAGTGAATGATATCTGTATTATACAAGAAATTCACAGTTATTCATTGTCAAGAAGACAATTAAAAGACAGACAATAGACACTTTGCAATGAAGACATGCAAACTCATGGTCTTGCTCATTAGAATCTACAAAGGTAAACTCATGGTCTTGCTCATTAGAATCTACAAAGGTAAACTCATGGTCTTGCTCATTAGAATCTACAAAGGGTGATCTCAGGAGTTGAGAGTGGGATGCTATTACTAGGGGATGGCGAGAGATCAGAAAATATTGATCAGCATGTACTGAGTTATAGTTAGCACCAAGAAGTAGTGGCTTGCTTTTGTACAGTAGAGTAACTATAGATAACAGTACTATACTGCACATTTCAAAATATTGCTAGGAAGGATTTTCAAAGGTTTTTCCTGATAAATATTTGGAAAATATATGTATTTAGCCTGTTTTAAAAATAATATATACAAATATTTTGAAATACTATATGGTATCTCACTAATATATACAATTTTGTGCATATTATTATTAATGTATCAGTTAAAATGAATCAGTGTTTTAAAAAGTCAAAGATTATAGTAGTGACAGTGAATAGAAAACAGTTAAATTGAGTGAAGTCATTGTCTGAAGTCATCACAGTAAAATATAGTTGTATGTCAAAGATGAAGAGGTTGACAGGCTATTTAATGCACAGATTCAGGATTACTTACTTAGCTGGTAATCAAAATTTCAAGATTCTAATTCTGGTTCTACTAACCTTTGTCTATATCCTTAAAAGTTGACAAGATTTAAGTATACATTAGCTAGTAAGTGGTTTTTCTACCCATGGACTTTGTGTTTTTCCTTAAAGCACATACATTGTCAAAGCCAATTCAGGAAGATTTTTCAGTTTTTATTTCAAAAGTAAGAGCATGGGGCTGGTGATAATGCTCAGTTGTGCAGGACTTCTCTGATATCTGCAGGCCCTGGGTTTGATCCTCAACACTGAAAAAGTGAATGAATGAACGTGAAGCTGTGGGAACGTCTAACTATATGCTGTTAGAGTATATGTTGGTTAATGGCAGAACAGACAGACAGGCTTATGAGAATATATATATATATATATATATATATAACTCAACTGTAACTCAATGCTATTTAATTTTGACCATTAAAACATTAAATACTTTTGGTCCTTATATAATTAAGGTAGACCATCAGAGACTATACTTTAAAGATAGGAAGGGAGCATTCTCCTACTCTCAGGCCTCTCTCTGGGGTAAGTCCATCGCGCCTTCCACACCTTGACTCCCCCAGCCTCATTCATCCTCCCATCTCACACGCAGGTCTCTCCTCCTAGTTTGGGACCTGCCCCATTCCTTGTCTTGGGGCCCCAGACACCTGGGGAACCAATATTGCTTCCTGATCCTTTTTATCCAGACCAACATAGTGCCTTCTCTGGGCACCAGGAGCACTGCTTCTGGGCCTGGACCCACCCTCACTTCCCTCTGCTTCCCTGGGCCTGCACCATGCTCCAGACTCTTTCTGGGATTCAGGGGCTGACCTTTCCTCTTCCTGATCCTTTGCATCCAGACCAACCCAGCTCCTAAGTGCAGTCCCCAGGAGTCCTTGAGGCCTCTTCCCAACCCATCTGCTTTTTCATTTCTGGGTGGCACCGCCACCAGCTGCCCTAGACCAGCATCTTCCCTGGGCCAGGCTCCCAGGCCAGTCCAACCCCCAAAGTTCTGAGGCCAAAATCATTCCTGGAGGGATCCAGACCTTAGGAGAAAGCCTGAAAACATCTGATCCTCATCTGAAGGGGGTCCTCTGTGGGAACTCCTGAAGACAAAAGCAATCCAGCCACTCCAATAGAAAATCAAAAGAGAGAACCGGAACCTTTGACGAACCAGCTTTTCATGCACAAAAAGTAAACTACAAAGACACATAAAGTTCACAAAAAGAAGCAGACATAAACTTGAAGGTCTGAGTCTCACACAAGAATCAGAAACTACAAAAGAAATTCACATGTCAAAATCACAGAGAAAAAATAATAAC
>NW_008338112.1:532422-534730 GCF_000622305.1 Nannospalax galili
GAATTAAGTGAATTTAAAAAGCACACAAAGAAAGAAATCAAAGAACTGAAGGAAGACAGGGATAAACTTCTGAATGGTTAGAAATATTGAAGAATACTCAGGCTGAAATGAAGAAGGAAGTGAAACACTCGGTAAGCAAATTAGAAATGATATGAGAAAACCTCACCAATAGGATGAATGAAATGGAAAACAAAACATCAAGACTGTAAGATAAAGTGGATGAATTAGACCACTCAAGCAAAGATTATGAAAAATTTAAGAAATCACAAGAATGGAATATGCAGGAATAGTGTGACACCATAAAAAAGACCAAATTTATGAATCAAGGGCATACAGAAAGCAGAAGAATTTCAAGATAACAGTGTGGACCAGATCTTCAACAGAATCCTAGAAGAAAATTTCCCAAAATTAAAGAAAGACATGCCCATACAAATACAAGAAACATATAGAACACCAAGAGACAGGACCAGAAAAGAAACTCTCCACGGTACATAATAGTAAAAACACTACACATACAAACAAAGACAATTCTGGAAGCTGCAAAAGAGAAACACAAGTCACATATAAAGGAAAACCCGTTAGGATTACAGCTGACTTTTCAGTGCAAACTATGAAAACCAGAAGAGCCTGGACCAAAGTATTCCCAGTTTTAAATGACCACAGATGCCAGCCCAGATTACAATACCCAGCCAAAATGTCTATTATAGTCAAAGGGGAAAGAAAAATCTTCCATGACATAAATAGGCTGAAGCAATTCATGTCAACAAAACCAGCCCTTCAGAGAGTTCTGGAAGCAATACACATAGCTGAAATGACTATACCCAAGGGATTGTGGAAAGAAATCCAATGAAGGTATAACTGTGGAAAAGAACAGCTATATCAAGAATCCAAACAGAAATAAAAATGACAGGATTCAATACCCATCTTTCATTAACTTTAAATATTAATGGACTGATCTCCTGAAGTCAGAAGACACAGACTGTGTGAATGGATTAAGAAACAAAACCCATCTTTTTGTTGTCTGCAAGAAACTTATCTTACTTTCAAGAACAGACACTATCTCAAAGTGAGAGGATGGAAAAAATATACCAAGCATTTTTCACATAATGGGAAAAAAAACTATCTGAAGATACATATGGAAGCACAAAAGACCTTGGATAGCCAAAACAACCCTGAACACTAAGAGCAATGCCAGGGGGATTACTGTATGAGATTTCAAGCTGAATTACAGATCTATAGTCATAAAATCAACATGGTACTGGCACAAAAATAGACCCTTAGACTAATGGAACAAAATTGAAGACCCAAATATGAGCAAATGCAATTTCACCACCTGATATTTGGCAAAGGGGCCAAGAACATTCACTGGAGGAAAGACACCATGTTCATCAAATGGTGCTGGAAAAACTGGATCTCCACCTGTAGAAGAATGAAACTAAACCCCTATTTTCCCCCCTATCTTTCACCCTGCACAAAATTCAATCCTAAATGGATCAAAGACCTCAATGTGAAGCCTGAAACTCTGAAATTATTAGAAGAAAACGTTGGGAAAATCTACAAGATAGAGGTGTAGGAAAGGATTTTCTAAACCGGACATCAATTGCTCAGGAAACAAGTGCAAGAATTAACAAATGGGACCACATTAAACTAAAAAGCTTTTGTACATTAAAGGAGGCAACCAGGGAAGCGATCAGAAAACCCACAGAATGGGAGAAAATCTTCACCAGCGACACATCCAACAGAGGTTTAATAACCAGAATATGTAACAAACTCAAAAAACAGAGAAACAAGACAAAAAGAAACCCCAATTAAAAGATGGACTAAGGAGCTGAACAGAGAGTTCTCAAAAGAAGAAGTAAAGATGGCTATGAAACATCTTTAAAGCTGTTCAATATCACTAATAATTAGGGGAATGCAAATTAAAACCACTTTAAGATTTCACCTTACCCCAGTCAGACTGGCTAAGATCAAGAAAACAAATGATATCAAATGTTGTAGCGGATGTGTGGAAAGGGGAACACTCACCCACTGCTGTTGAGGCTGCAAACTCATTCAGCCCCTTTGGAAAGCAGTGTGGAGAACTCTTTAAAAAACTACCAATGAACCTACCATTTGAGCCAGTTATACCACTCCTTGGCATATACCCAAAGAACTCATCCTATCGCAGAGACACTTGTACATCCATGTTTGTTGCTGTTCTTTTCACAATAGCTAAGAAATGGAAGCAGCCTAAGTGTCCCTCAATTGATGAGTGGATAATGAAAATGTGATTCATTTATATGATGGAGTTTTACTCAGCAGTAAAGAA
>NW_008338112.1:534742-545332 GCF_000622305.1 Nannospalax galili
CTATTTGGTTTTTGAACAGAATATGCCAAAAAATCCCAGTCAAATATTTTGAATGTATTAACAAGATAGTTGAATCGACATATGTTCTCCCTTATATGTGGATCCTAGAACCAAACCCTGATAAGCGAGTATGTATCCAGACATAACTACAGGAACCAGGATAATGGAAAGGAAACAGGGATGTAAAGGAAAAGACATAACCTGAAAGATAAAAACAGTAGGAAACAGGCCTTAGTAAGGGAGATGTGGATAAAAATTGAGTTGGTTTAAGGGAGGGGGAAAGGAAGGATGTACAAGGAACCTAGGGGATAATGGGAAAGACGGAGCTTAAGAAAGGTAGGACCATAGGAGAAGGGTATTAGTAAGGGAGAAAGAGGGAAAATGGTGGCACCTTAAGTGGGAAAACCATGATGGAGGAGTGAGACAATGTGAGAGATAAATAATGCCTAGCTGGCTTTGAAAACCAGTGGGAACTGTATTACTCCTATGACCTACGGACAAATTATACAGAGCAGATCAAAAAATATATGTCTTGGTAGGTTTATCTGAGAATAACTGGTTTTCGCCCAAGATTTATCTACATGACACACAGTAATTAAAATTAGCAGACTGGTGGAACTAACCTTCTTGGGTGTTTAACAGACATACTTTAAGGCCTATAATAATTTGGTCAGAGGGATATAAAGGACACTTTTGCTCCTAGCCATGCTAGGTCGACTAGTTCTAGGGGACTATGAACATCTCCCAGAATGTCCTATAATGTGGAAGGTCACCTGTCCTCTTGATGAAGGGGGCTGAGGAGACCCCACCAGATGGATTTGAACCAGTGTCCAGTCTATAAAGAGGAGGGTCAACACAGAGGAATCATTTCTTCTATGCTTCCAAGCGAAGCCAACCATGGTCGAGTAGGGCCTTTGACTTACCTTCATATAGGCGGAACTTGTAAAAGAAAGGAGCCAGGGGTTCTTCCCAAGCCCATGTGACCCCTGAGGAACAGATCCTCAAATGACCTTAAGAGTGAAAATAAATTGGTTTATCTGGTCCACCTGTATGGCCTTAAACACCCAAAAAGAAATTATAACCGAAGATTAAGGGGCCAATATAATTTCATAAGACTCCATATGTATAGCTAAAGGCTACATAACAAGCAACAATGCCAGATAGGCGATACCTTCTTTTGAGTTGCTGGTCAAGGTGGCCAAAGGGATTCCCTGGTAGTAACCACCATAGAACTGGGAAAATGAACAGCAGACCCAAATCTTATCTGAAGGAATATTGACAACTGATTACTGCTAGATGAGGAACAACTGACCCTCCTAAAACAAAGACCCCTATATAGGCTGACTAGATTCACCAGAAGTGCAAGTATTGGGCATTAGCTCACGTTCCTACAACACAGCAGACAGTAGCAGGGATAGCAGAGTATAAGGGCTCTAGTGGTGGGAGGGCAGCTATGGGAAGGTGCTATCTGAGAAGTGGGTGTCAAAATAAATTAATTAAAAAAAACAGACAGTAAATAATAATTCAAAAAAAAAGGTAGGAGGGAAATATTATGCCAGAAGTTAATCAGAGTTTAAAAGTGTCAATAGTGGAGGTTTACCTCATGCTGCTCATTATCATCTCATCAAAATTCTTTATAGCCAATCTTTATATCTTCAAGAGTTTCCAGAAAACATTTTTAAAATACTGTTTTAGGGTGATTATAGTCAGTTTTGTCTTGAGGTGCTAGGGATTGAATCCAGGGATTTACACATGGTACCCAAGTGCTCTGCCAGTGAACTATATTCTCAGACCTATAAGGCCAAATATTGCTTTTCTTATTATATACTTTGATTGTAGGTTAGACAGCTTCACACTATAATATTTTTAGAGAAGTGTTTACAAATGTCAATCTAAAATCTTTTCTTTTTTTAAAGCAAGTCACAAAAAAAACTAAAATAAATAAGCCAAGTTACTGTGTTAAGAGTAGGAATTCTAGATATCAAAGTAAATAGCTTGGTCTGTTTTTAGACAGAAAATGGTTTGATTGAGTTTTCTTTATGGGCAGAGGGCTGGTCAGTAGCAAGAGAACTATCTGCCTTTGGTCATTTTTTAATTTAGCTTTTGTACATTTCATACAACAATTCTTAATCAAATTTAGACTCCCTCCTCCATCCATCCTCCCCCCCCCCCCCCTTGTGTCGTGCATGTTGAGTCCTATCCAGTCAAGCATTTGTACCCAGATGTCCCTTGCTGCTGCAAATTCATCTACTGGAGTCTAGTCAGCCTATCTAGAAATGGTTGGTAAGGCCTATTCTCTCTCATCCAGTAGTAATCAGCCTCCAGTAGTTCCCAGACTAGGGCTGACTCACCACTTACTTCTCTTGCTCCACTCTGGGCCCTTGTCTGATGAGTTGGCATGGGTCCTTTGCTCAATGCTATCAGTTGCAAGTTCACATGTGGAAGCTTCTAGTGGCCTGAAAGCCTCTGCTTCCCTATGTTCATGGACCAACCCTGGCTCTTACAGTCTTTCTGCCTCCTCTTCCACAATGGTCCCTGAGGCATGGGTGGGAAAGGTTTAATATAGGACTTCTATCCAAGGATAAACATTTTGCAGTCTTATTTTTTTATTTTTATTTTTTGTCTTTTTGAGGCAGGGTCTCCCTGTAGCTGCAGCTGGCCTGGAACTCCTTATGTAGACCAGCCAGGCTAGCCTTGAACTCACAGAGATCCTCCTGCCTCTGCCTCCTGAGTTCTGAAATTAAAGGCTCTTATTCTTTAAAAGTTGGCCAGTTGTGACCTTTTTGTGCATCACACTCTGTTGTCTAAGGAGACTTCACTGGGAGATTGAGGGATGCACTAGTTTTCTCTCTACCTCCCCCCCCATTCCTCTGTGTTTCATGAGTCTTAGGTGTAGAGGTTCCACTGTAGATGTATCACCTAGGACTGGGTATCTCTCACCGTATATTCTCTGACCAGTTGTCGGATTCTGCAGTTGCCTCCATCTCTTCCAAAAAGAAGCTTCTTTTGATGAGTGGTGTAGGGTATACTTTCTGTGAAATAAGGATCCATATTTAGCATATGGCAAGAGATTTCATTTGCTTAGAGATATGACAGAGATGGAGTTTTCTCTAGGATCTGTGACCTCTCCAGCCATGTGTATTTGTCTGTGTTTACAGTGTCATGCCCATTGAGAGGGCTTTAAGTCCATTTAGATAACTGTTGATTTTCCCCAGATAACAGTTCCACTACTGTACCAGTAGAGGTAGTTTGCTGTGCTGGTCATTATGGTTATTAGGACTGGGTTGGGCCATTGATTGATTTTCTCCCTTAACAGCTTACAAAGTACCCTCCAGAACTATGAGAACTAAACTTCAGGTAGAAAGCTTCCAGGTCAGTTTCTGTTCCGTCGTTCCAAGTCCTGTGCCTGAAGTATGTCCTGTGTTCAGCACTAGGGTCTTCCAGTTCTGGGAGATAACTAAGAGCTCTGGCAATAGCCTATGTTATTTTGGGAGTCTCTTGGACCATTCTGACCAACCACTCTTAAGGGAGGTCTTTCCCTTCTGGCACTGTGTTCCCTGCCCCATAGCCCCCAGATATACATAATGCACTAATGTTCAGGCACAGTATGTGCATTTCTCAGGGGGTTTTGGAGGCAACACATTTCCCTCTGGCTTAACTAGCCCTCTCTCCCAAGATCCATTCATCTCTCTCTCCCCCACAAACGACCTCTCTCCCTCTCCAGTCCAAGAGTCTCATCCCTCCCCCCAATAACACTCGCTTCCCACCTTTTCCCTCTCTTGAGTTCCCTCCTTCCCACCATGGCTCCCCAGCATGTCCCAGCTGCACACTCCCAATTTCCCCACCTCTCCTCTAGTAACATCTGTTCCCTACTATCCCCCTCTTTAGGGTTCTTTTCCTTTATCTTTGTGTTTCCTTTCCATTTTCCTGGATCCTGGTGTTACATCAGGATATATACTCACCTATAAGGGATTGATGCTACAATCTGCAGATGAGGGAGAATTTTCGGCACTTGCTTTTCTGCGTTTGCGTTATTTCACTTTAATGTAACAGTCTCTAGTTCCATCCATTTACTTGCAAATTTCATTTCTTCTTACTGCTGAATAGAACTCCATTGTACAAATGTACTACATTTTCATTACCCATTTGTCCCTTGAGGGACATTTAAGCTGTTTCCATTTCTTAGCTATTGTGAAAAAGCAGCAACAAAGATGGTTGTACAGGTGTCTCTACAGTGGAATGAATCCTTTGGGTATATGCCAAGGAGTAATATAACTGGATCAATATGGTAGATTCATTTTTAGTTTTTTGAGAGTTCTATATGCTGCTTTGCATAGTTGTTACACAAGTTTGCATTCTCACCAGCAATGAATGAGTTTTCCCCTTTCCCCACATGCTCACCAGCATTTGGTGGTTTTTGTTCTCTTTATCTTGAGTAGTCTGACAGGGGTAAAATGGAATCTTAAGAGGCTTTTATCTGCATTTCTCTAATTACTAAGGATGTTGAAGTAGTTTTTAAGGTGCTTCTTAGCCATTTTTATTTCTTCCTTTGAGAACTCTCTGTTCAGGTCTATAGACCATCTTTTTATTGGGTCATTTCTTTCTTTTTTCTTTGTTTCTTGAATTCTAGAAAAATATCACCCTAAAATTCATGTGGAATCACAAAAGACCTTGGATAGCCAAAGCAATCTTGGGCAAAAAGAACAACACTGAAGTGGGGGAGGGAAGTGGGAGATCACCATACAAGATCTCAGATTATATTACAGAAGTATTGTCATAAAAACAGCATGGTGCTGGCACAAAAATAGACGTGTAGATCAATGGAACACAATTGAAGACCCACACATGAGTACATGCAATTTCAGCCACCTGATATTTGACAAAGGTGCCAAAAACACACAATGAAGGAAAAAGCATCTTCAACAAATGGTGCTGGCAAAACTGAGTCTTCACCTGTAGAAGAATGAAATTGGACCCCTATCTTTCACCCTGCAGAAAAGACAACTCCAAATGGATCAAAGACCTCAATGTAGAACCTGAAACGGAAACTCCTAAAAAAAAAAACATAGGCAACACTCTCCAAGATAGAAACATAGGAAAGGACTTTCTAAATCAGATATCAATTGCTTTGGCATTGAGATCAACAGTCAATAAGTGGGATCTCATTAAGCTACAAAGCTTCTGTACAGCCAGAGAAACAACCAAGGAAGGGAAGCAGAAACCCACTCAGTTGGAGAAACTCTTTACCAGCTATACATCTGATCAAGGATTAATATCCTTTTGTCTATTTTAATGATAAATGTGTTAAATTTCATTATAGTCTTCAGCTTCCTGAAGTGTTGTAGGGAAACTTTGCAGAGATTTTTCTACTGGTGCTTCCTAACTGAAACAATTTTCATGCATTGCTAGACTCATGAAAAATAAGTATTCTAGTAATTAATTTCACTAAAGAGTGGAAACTGAGCCACCCTCTTCACAGTAATAATCATAGCCAAAGGTCTCTTTAGGCAGACATCTATGGAAAAACTACATCTTTAGGTGATATCCTATCGTTGGACAGCAGTAATACTAGGAAGCTAAACCAGACACTCTTGTATTAATCTGGACCTCTTTGAATTGTCTACCCTGACTGCCTGATAAAACATACACAAATTCTCCTAAAAGAAGACAACCCCATTTTGTTCCAGAGTGATTTCCACATATCATTATCAGGAAAATATGAAAACATAATTAAATATCAAACTAGAACATGAAGAAAAATCACTGTGAATGACAAGAAACAAAAAGTCATCTAGTTAGTTCAAATTATATATGGATAGAATGTTTAAATGAATATTTAAATAAGACTTAGCAAAATAATTAATTATGAGTTTTCTAGGAACACCAGACAAATGTGAAAAAAACGCTATTTCAAATTATATTAAAAAAATCAAGATAGAAAAATGGAGATAAAATTACCTATATAGGATAATTTTCTGGTGGGGACTTTAGAGTTTTTATGTATAAATCCATGTCATCTGCAAATAAGGATACTTTGACTTCTCCCTTTCCAATTTATATCCCCTTTATCCACACCACCTGTCTTACTGCTATAGCTGAGACTTCCAGCACTTTACTGAACAGAAATGGAGAGACTGAACATCACTGTCTTGTTCCTGAGTTTAGTGGAGGTGCTTTTAGTTTTTCTCTATTTACTGTGAAGTTGGCTTGTGGGCTTGCTGTGTATTGGTTTTACTGTGTTGAGATATGTCCCCTGTATCCCTAGATTCTCCATGACTTTTTTTATGTTGGAATGCTGGATTTTGTCAAAGGTCTTTTCTGCATCTAATGAGATAATCATGTGATTTCTGATCTTGAGTTTATGTGTTGGGTTACATGCATGGATTTATGCATGTTATCTCTATATCTCTGAGATGAAGCCAATTTGATCATGGTAGATAGTCTTTTTTTATGTGTTCCTGCATGATGCCTCCATGTATTTTATTGACAATTTTTACTTCTGTGTTTATCAGATTAGCCTATATTTTTCTTTTTTGCAAAAACTAAATATAAAAGTCAGCCAAATTTTGAAAGGTGGCAAAGAACTAAATAGAGAGTTCTCAAGTAATGAAATACAAATTACTGAGGGTTTTTTTTTTTTTGTCTTCTTTGAGACGGGGTCTCTCTGTAGCTCCAGTTGGCCTGGAACTTCCTGTGTAGACCAAGCTGGCCTTGAATTCACAGAGATCTGCCTGCCTCAGGGAAATGAAAATTAAATATACTTTGAGATTTAATCTTACATCTTACCCCAGTCACAAAGGCTAAGATCACAAAACAAACAATGACAGATAATGGTGAGGGGGTGGGGAAAGGGCAACACTTCTCCCCTGCTGGTGGGAGTGTAAACTTGTGCATCCAGTATGGAAATCTTTGTAGCATTTCCTCAAAGAGCTAAAGATAGATCTATCACATGAACCAGCCATACCACTCTTGGGCATATACCCAAAGGATTCTATTTCCTACTGCAGAGATACCTTTTCATCCATGTTCACTGCAGCTCTGTTCAAAGTAGCCAGGACATGGAAACAACCCAGAAGTCTATCAACTGATGAATGGATAATGAAATTATGGTACATTTGTACAATGGAGTTTTATTCAACTGTTAAGAAAAACAAAATTATAAAGTTTACAGGGAAATGGATGGAACTGGAATCAATCATCCTGAATGAGGTAACCCAGGCCCAGAAAGACAAGAATCACAATTTTTTTCCTTATAAGTGGATGCTAGCTTTCAATCTTTATTTTTTAATACTTTATTTATAATTATTTTATTTTATATGTATGAATGTATTATCTGCATGTATGTAAGTGCACATATGTAATGCAATGCAAGTGGATGTCAGAGAGGGTATTGGATCCCCTGGGACAGGAGTTATAGATGGTTGTTAGCCACCATGTGGGTACTAGGAACCAAACCAGGGTCTTCTACAAGATCAGTCAGTGCTCTTAACTGGTGAGCCATCTCTGCAGCCCCTAGCTTTGAATCTTCAGATAGGTATATTTCAGTTAAAAATCAGTAGAGGTGAGGAAGCTAATAAGCAGCCGTAGGTGTATGGAACCTCATAGGAAGGGAGATAGAATGCATCGATATAAAGAAGAAAAGGGGAGTAATGGAATGGAGGGGTTAACTGGGGTGGGCAATGGGAGGATAGGGCAGCAAAACAGTAAGGTGAGAGATAACGAAGATGAAAGGCCTCTTGAAAAAGCCATGCAAACCTACTACCATCCAAACTTCATATACAATATAAAAAGAGGTCGGGGCTGGAGAGATGGCTCAGCGGTTAAGAACACTGGTTGTTCTTGCAGAAGACTTGGGTTTGAATCCCAGCACCCACATGGCAGCTAACAACTGTCCGTAACTCCAGTTCCATGAGATCTGATGGACTCTTCTGTCCTCTGCTGGCATTGCCCAACACGTATGTATCTACCTACATGCAGGCAATACACTCATACACATAAAATAAAAATAATAAATAAAATATTTTTTGAAAAAAGAGGTTAAATATAGTTGCCCTGTAAAAAATTGTTTAGTGGCCCTACCAGATATCACAGATAGCAACTAAAAAGCCCAGTGTCAGGAATGGACTCTGTCTTTTGGAGTTGTTGACCAAGGGGCTCCCATAGACCCACAAACAATACTAGCTATTTTCATTGCTTTTGGTTGCTTGCCAGAAATTAATGGCAGACCATATTGCTTAATACAGTACATTGAAGAGTCATAGAACAAACAAGGAGAAATCAAGCTGGTATTGACCTCAAAGCTTCATCTCTACTGGTTAGCTATCATAGTTCTATAAAGTGCTATGCATGCTACTGGAAGGGAAAAATAATCATCTACTTTGCCCAGCTGTGAATCCTGGGAGCTCAGTTAAGACTGACCTGGCAGGGTAGGCCAACTGGTGTAATAGTTATGTAAATGTTATGTAAGTAACTACCATTTTCTGATTGGATTTAAGGCCTGTTTCATTAGATGGAGGCCATATATGCCAATGTTATCATGCCAAGATCCTGTGACTACACAGGTCACAAGCTATAAGCGAGAACCTACCACTGTTATTCTGCTAAATAAGCATTGTATTAAACCAAATCCTAACAACTTATTTTTAAATTAATAGGTTAGTGCATCTCTCAGTACTCACCATAGAAGCCTCTTGTAGCGGACGACAGCAGAGAGACCCACAAGTTCTCACTGTTCTGAGACTAAGAGACTGCAGAGTCCTCAACCCTAAATAGTATACCTAAATACCTAAATAGTATACCTAAATAGTATACCTAAATAGTATACCTGTATCATCCCCTCTCCTCCCAAGGTTCAAAGATCATTGCAGAAGAGGGGGCAGACAGATTGCAAGAGAGAGGTAGTGGATGAACACAAGGAAGCTGTGTTGCATGGATACAACAGGGCAGTTGAACATATGAATGCACAGCACTTGTGACAGCATACAAGAAGACCAAAGCCAGAAAAAAACCAAGGATGCATGGGTAAGGTGGACAAAAACATCAGCTCTAGCTGAGGATTTATTGGCAATTGATAGCTGCTGGGAGAGAAAGGGATAGTTTTCTTTAAGGGTGTGACACTTGGTAGATTGATCAGCCTCCAAAGGATAGATCCACACCCGACAGCATTTGGGGCTCTCAACTTAGGCTCAGTAGACCTTTTATTTTATTTTACTTTCTGTTTATTTTTTGATATTTTTGAGACAGGGCCTCCCTAGAGCCTCCACTGGCTTGGAACTCATATAAACCAGACTGGCCTCAATCTCTCAGAGATCTGCCTGCCTTCTAGTGCTCGGACTAAAAGCATACACATCATGCCAGGGTCAATAAACCTGTTTAAAAAATAAAATTAGAGTACATGAAATAAGGTAGGAGAGGAGGTCCAAATATAATCAAAGTACATTTCATGAGATGCTCAAAGAATCAACCAAAAATTTTAAGTTAAAAATAACATTCAGCCCATTCCTTGTCTTGGCACCCCAGAAATCAGGGGAACCACCACTGCTTCCTGATCTTTTGCATCCAGACCAACACAGTTCCTTCTCATGATCTCCAGGAGCCCTCTGGGCCTGGTCCCATCTTCACCTCTCTCAGCTTCCCTGGGCTGCACAACCTGCCAGCCTCTTTCCTAGATACCGGGCCTGACCTCTAGGCCCAGAACCACCACTGCTTCCTAATCTTTTGTATCCAGATGAAACCAGTTCTTCCTTCTGGCGTCCCCAGAAGCCCACTTGGCCTGGTTCTGCCCTCACCTCCCTCTTCTTCCCTTGGCCTGCACAACCCACTGGCCTGTCTTCTGGGTAAGTCCAGCACGCCCTCTGCACCTTGATTTCCCCTGCCTCATTCACCCTCCCATCTCCCCTACCCATCCCTCCTCCTAGCCTGGGTACTGTCCCATTCCTTATCTTGGTGCCCCCAGACACCGGGGGAACCACCACTGCTCCCTAATTCTTTGTGTCCAGACCAACCCAGTTCCTTCTCATGATCCCCAGGAGCACTCTGGGCCCGGTTCTGCCCTCACCTCTCTCTGCTTCTCTGGGCTGCACAACCCACCAGCCTCTTTCCTGGCCACTGGGGCTTACCTCCTGGTTTCCTGATCCTTTGCATCCAGACCAACCCAGTTCCTCCCTGCAGTCCCCAGGAGCCCTTGCGGCCTCTTCCCACCCCCATTTCCCTTTGAATCTCTGGGTGGCATTGCCACCAGCTGCCCAGGACCAGCATCTTTCCTGGGCCTGCACCCAGGCCAGTCCAACCCTCAAATTCCTGAGGCCAAAGTCTTTCTTGGAGGGATCCAGACCTTAGGAGAAAGCCTGAGAGCATCTGATCTTCATCTGACTTGGGTGTCTTTGGGAACTCCTGAAGACAAAAGCAACCTGACCACTCCAATATAAAATCATAAGAGAACCAGAAGCTTAGAGGAACCAGCTTTTCATGCCCAAAAAGGAAACCACAAAGACACATAAAATTTACAAAAAGAAGCAGACCTAAACTTGAAAGCTTGAGTCTCACAAAAGAATCAGAAATTACAAAGCAAATTCACATGTCAAAATCACA
>NW_008338112.1:545373-555925 GCF_000622305.1 Nannospalax galili
TTAAGTCCTCTAGAGGAGTACAATGAGAACCCCCCAGAGATAATGCAGGACATGGAACACAAAAGAACAATTATAAACATGATCAAAGAAATCAGTGATTTAAAGAACACGAGAACACACAAATCAAAGAATTGAAGGAAGATAGGGATAAACTTCTGAATGAATTCAGAAAAGAGAAATATTGAAGAATACTCAGGCTGAAATGAAGAAAGAAGTGAAACACTCGGTAAGCCAATTAGAAACAACAGGAGAAAACCTCACCAATAGGATGAATGAAATGGAAAACAGAATATGAAGACTGGAAGATAAAGTGAACGAACTAGACGACTCAAGGAAAGATTATGAAAAATTAAAGAACAAGAATGGAATATGCAGGAATTGTGTGACACCATGAAAAGTCCAACCTTACGAATCATAGTCATACAGGAAGGAGAAGAGTCCCAGGATAATGGGATGGACCAGATCTTCAACGGAATCGTGGAAGAAAATTTCCCAAAATTAAAAACAGGCCCATACAAATACAGGAAGAATATAAAACACAAACTGACAGGACCAGAAAAGAAACTCTCCATGGCACACCATAGTAAAAACATTAAATGTACCAAACAAAGAGACAATACTGAAAGCTGCAAAAGATAAACAAAAGTCACATATAAAGGAAAACCCATTAGGATTACAGCTGACTTGGGCGTCTGTGGGAACTCCTGAAGACAAAAGCAACCTGACCACTCCAATATAAAATCAGAAGGGCCTGGACCAAAATTTTCACAGTTTTAAATGACCACAGATGCCAACCCAGATTACTATACCCAGCCAAAGTGTCTATTATAGTCGAAGGGGAGAGAAAAATCTTCCGTGACATAAATAGGCTGAAGGAATTCATTTCCACAAAACCAGCCCTTCAGAGAGTTTTGGAAGCAATACAAAGAGCTGAAGAAAGGAATGACTATACCCAAGGGATTGCGGAAAGTAATCCAATGAAGGTATAACTCTGGAAAGGTACAGCTATATCAAGAATGTAAACAGAAACAAAAATGACAGGATTCAATACTTATCTTCCATTAATCACTTTAAATATTAATGGACTGATCTCCCCAGTCAAAAGACACAGACTAGGTGAATGGATTAAGAAACAAAACCCACGTTTTTATTGTGTGCAAACAACTCATCTCATTTTCAAAGACAGGGACTATCTTAAGGTGAAAGGATGGAAAAAAATAACCAAGTGAATCGAACTAAGAAAAAGCAGGTGTTGCAATTTTAATATCTGACAAAATAGACTTTAAAACTAATCAGAACAGGTGAAGAGGGCCACTTTATTCTGACCAAAGGAATAATAAATCAAGAAGATATTACAATCATGAACATATATTCACCAAACTCTGGTGCACCCAACTTTATTAAAACAATGCTACAGGGCTTTAAGACTCAGATTAATCCCAACTTATTAACTTAATTAATTAGGGGACTTCAATACCCCACTGTCTCCATTAGATAGGTCAACATGGCAGAGCGTTAACAGAGAGCCATCTGAAATAATACCATACATCAAATGGACCTAACAGACATCTACTGAGTATTCCACCGAAGCACTAAAGGACATAGTTTATATTCAGTGCCCTTTTCCAAAATTGACCACATAGTGGGGCACAAAACAAACCTCAGCAAATACAAAAAGATTGAAAAAATTCCATGCATTCTATCAGACTACAATGTAATAAAGCTTAATATCAACACCGGAAGGATCCCTAGTCAGCACATGAACACATGGAGATTAAACAACACACTCCTGAATGATGAATGGGTCAAAAGAGAAATCAAGAAATAAACAAAAGTATTCCTGGAACTAAATGAAAAGGACAATACAACATGACAAAACCTCTGGGACATGCTTGAAGCTCTCCTTAGAGGGAAGTTTATACCTCTAAGTGCGTACATTAAAAAATTGGAAAGAACACGAATGACTTAACATTGCAACTCAAGACGCTTGAAAAGCAACAACAAATGTAACCCAAACCCCGCAGACAAGAAGAAATAACAAAAATCAGGGTAGAAAATAATGAAATCGAAAGAAAGAAAACAATACGAAGAATCAATCAATCCAAGAGCTGGTTCTTTGAAAAAATAAGCAAGATTGACAGACTGCTAGCCTAGTTAACCAAAAGAAAGAAGGAGCACCTCCAAATCAACAAAATCAGAGATGAAAGGAGAAACATCAGAACAGACAACAGAAAGATACAGAACATTATAAGGAATACTTTAAAAACCTATATGCTACTAAGTTTGAAAACATAAAAGAAATTGTTGGATATCTGTAGGCATGGGAACCACCAAAACTAAACCAAGAAGAGATTAACAGTTTAAACAGACCCACGAAAAGAAGTTGAAACAGTAACACAAAACTTCCCATCTAAAAAACACCTAGGACCAGATGGATTTACAGCAGAATTCTATCAGACATTTAAAGAAGATCTACATTCAATACTACTTAATTTATTGAAAAAGATAGAAATGGAGGGAGATCTTCCTAATTCCTTCTGTGAAACCAGCATCACTCTAATACCAAAGCCAGGTAAAGATACAACCAAAAAAGAAAACTATAGATCCATATCCTTAATGAACATAGATGAAAAAATTCTCAACAAGATACTTGCAAACTGCATATAGACACATATCAAAAAGGTCATCCACCATGATGAACTCCACTTTATCCCAGAGATGTAGGATGGTTCAATATACGTAAGTCCATAAACATCATAAATCATATAAATGGGCTCAAAGACAAGAACCACAACGTCATCTCAATAGATGCCGAGAAGGCCTTTAACAAAATTTAACATGCATATATGTTCAAAGTACTAGAGGGAATTGGACAGGAGGGAACATACCTCAACTTGCTTAACGCCATGCATCATTCTAAATGGAGAAAAACTGGAAGCATTCCCATTGAAATCAGGAACCAGACAAGGCTGTCCACTGTCACTACTCTGTAACATAGTACTCGAAACTCTTGCAAGAGCAATAAGATGAGAAAGAAATTAAAGAAGTAATAATTGGAAAAGAAAAGATCAAATTATCCCTTTTTTGTAGATGTTATTATTTTATATCTAAGAGACGCTAAAAATTCCACCCTAATCCCCCTAGAAATTATTAACACGTTCAGTAAAGTGGTAGGTTCCAAAATTTACCTAAAAAAGACTGTAGCCTCTCTATACCAATAACAAGCAATCAGAGAAAGAGTACATGGAAACACTCCTCTTCACAATAGCTGCAAAAATATTAAAATATCTTGGAATAAACCTGACCAAAGACATTAAAGATCTCCACAATGAAAATTTTAAAACTTTAAAGAAAGAGATTGAGGAAGTCATCAGATGATGGAAGGACCCCCCATGCTCATGGATTAGAAGAATTAATATTGTGAAAATGACCATCCTACCGAAAGCCATTTATAGATTCAGCGCAATTCCAATCAAAATCCCGAGGATGTTTTTACAGAACTGGAAAACACTATACTAAGATTCATATGGAAGCACAAAAGACCTCAGATAGCCAAAGCAACCCTTTGCTCTAAGTAATACCAGATTTTAAGCTGTATTACAGAGGTATAGTCATAAAAACAACATTGTACTGAACACAAAAATAGACCCATAGACCAATGGAACAAAATCGAAGACCCAAATATGAGCACATGCATTTCAACCACCTGGTATTTGACAAAGGGGCCAAGAACAGTAACTAGAGGAAAGACAGCATGTTTAGCAAATGGTGCTGGCAAAAGTATATCTCCATCTCTAGAAGAAAGAAATTAGACCCGTATCTTTCACCTTGCACAAAAGTCAATTGGAAATGGATCAAAGACCTCAATGTAAAGCCTAAAACCCTGAAACTGTTAGAAGAAAACATTGGCAAAAACCTACAAGATATAGGTGTAGGAAAGGATTTTCTAAAGTGGATATCAACTGCTCAGCAAACAAGGTCAAGAATCAGCGAATAGGACCTCATTAAACTACAAAGCTTCTGTACATCAAAGGAGGCAACCAGGGAAGTGAAGAGAAAACCCACAGAATGGGAGAAAATCTTCACCAGAGACACATCTGACAGAGGTTTAACATCCAGAATATATAAAGAACTCAAAAAACAAAGAAGACAGGAAGTAACCGTATCAAAAGATAGGCTAAGGATCTAAACAGAGAGTTCTCAAAAGAAGAATGCTAAGAAGCATCTTAAAAGATGTTCAACATCACTAATAATTTGGGAAATGCAAATAAAATCCACTTTAATATTTCATCTTACCCCAGTCAGACTGGGTAAGATTAAGAGTACAAATCATAACAAATGTTGGAGAGGATATGGGGAAAGTGGAACACTCATCCACTGCTGGTGGAGCTGCAAACTTGTTAAACACCTATTCGATGCAGTGTGCAGAGCTCTTAAAAAACTACCAATGAACCTACCATTTGACCCAGTTATACCACTCCTTGGCATATATCCAAAGAACTCATCCTATTGCAGAGACACTTGCACATCCATGTTTGTTGCTGCTCTTTTCACAATAGCTAAGAGATGGAAGCAACCTAAATGTCCCTCAGTTGACGAGTGGATAATGAAAATGTGATTCATTTATATGATGGAGGTTTCCTCAGCAGTAAAGAAAGATGAAATCATGAAATTTGCAGGTAAATTGATGGAACTAGAAGCTTATACTAAGTGAAGTAACACACACTCAGAACAAAAATCATGTGTGGATCTCCCTTATATATGGATCCTAGAACCAAATCCTGATAAGTGAGTATGTATCCAGACATAACTATAGGATAATGGAAAGGAACCGCGGAGGTAAAGAAAAGAAAGAACCTGAAAGAGAATAACAGTGGGAAACAGGCATTTATAAAGTAGATATGGATAAAAATTGCGTTAGTTTAAGGGAGGGGGGAAGGAAGGATATACAAGGATCCTAGGGGATAAAAGCAAGGAAGGAGCTCAAGAGAGGTAGGACCATCAGAGAAGGGTATTATTAAGGGAGAAAGGGGAAAAATTGGGCACCTTAATTGGGGAATCCATGATGGATGGGTTAGACAATGCGAGAGATAATGCCTAGGTTGTTTTAAACATTAGAGGGAAGAACAATATTAGTCCAACAACTTACTGTCAAATTATATATACCAGATCAAGAAATGAACAATTGGTCTTCACCCAAGATTTATCTACATGGCACACAGTAATTAAAAGTACCCGACTAGTGGGACTAACCTTCTTGGATGTTTAACAGACAGACTTTGAGGCCTATACTAATTTGGTCAGAGGGACATAAAGGACAGTATTTACTCCATGAGCTCCTAGATCGACTAGTTACAGTGGACTATGAGCATCTCTCAAAATGTCCTGTAATTGTGGTGGGTCACCTGTCCTCTTGATCAAGGAGGCCATGGAGACCCCACCAGATGTAGTTGAACCAGCAGTGTCCAATCTACAAAGAGGAAGGTCAACACAGAGGAATCATTTCTTCCATACTTCCAAGTGAAGCCAGCCATGGTTGAGCAGGACCTTCAACTTATCTTCATATAGGCGGAACTGGTAAAAGAAAGTAGCCAGGGGCTTCTCCCATGCCCATATGATCCCTAGGAACAGGTCCTCAAATGACCTTAAAAGTAAAAATAAATTGGTTTATCTGGGCCAACTGTATGACCTTAAACACCCAAAAGGAAAGTATAACCAAATATTAAAGGGGCCAATATAATATTTTAAGAGTCCATATGTATAGCTGAAGGCTACATAAGAAGCAACAATGCCAGATAGGACATACCTTCTTTTGAGTTGTTGGCCGGGGTGACCCAAGGGACTCCCAGCTAGAAATGCAGCATAGAACTGGGAAAATGAACATCAGACCCCAGTCTTATCCAAAGGAATATTAACAACTGATTACCGCTAGATGAGGAACATATGACCCTCCTAAGTCAAAGACCTCTAGAGAGGCTGACTAGATTCACCAGGTGGACAAGTAGTAGGGAATGGCCTTGGGTGCCGACCACACAGCGAACATTACCCGGGATAGAGAGTATAAGGGCTCTAGTGGGGGGACGGAAGCTATGGGAGGGTGCCATATGTGAAGTGGGTGTATAGTTGAATAAGATGGTTTGGGATGTTCTGTGTGATACACACACAAAAGAAATCAAATTTTAAAAAATGAATTTGAGGAGGAAGCATAAAATTTTGCATCATGTTAATTAATTAGTAGGGGTGATAAACATTACCATAGAAATCTACTCAATGACTTTATAGACATACACAGGTGCCAAGGATCTGATTGAAACCACTTATGACTAGTAGTAATCAGATACATACAGATTAGAGATGGATGTGCCAACATTTCAGTGTTATGAGCCAAATCAATGTGTCTTTCTGTAAGAAACAGTATATTTTAAAATGAAATGGAGATCTTTTTCAAAGGTTAAAATGTCATTCAATTTTACATCTTTACAGGGCTTACACTGAGTTCAATATTGTATAACTGTATTAATTCAACAGCGAACCTAAAATTTTTATAGCCACTTTTGAAAGAGATGTGTCTTTGCTCTGGAAACTGTTAATGAGTTTGTTAAAGCTGTAATGAAATGCTTGTTCTAAAAAGGTAAAAAAAATATATATATATCATTCAAAGAAACTTTCCAGTGTGGTTGTATAGACTCAAGTAACCACAATTCCAGGAGGAACTTCCAAACTAGGAAGAAGCAAAGCAACAAATTACAATGATATATAGGAAAGAACGATGTCTTCAGAAAAAATTAGTAATACCTTTGAGGTTTAAAACTATGTATAAGATTGGAATACATTTTTAAAATGGTGTGTCATGGATAAATTTTTTAAGGAATAAACAAAGAAAAGAATCTTCTTACTGTACATGACCTCTCACTGTATTAGATTTTCAATAGGCCAAATTTGCATCTTGTAATTTCCAGGACATCCAGTTAGAAACAACAAATGCATGTATGACATTTAAAACTAAGTGGAGACGCACTGGGGAAATGGTTCACTTGGTAAAATGCTTTGTAAGAAGCAGAAAGATCTGAGCTAGGATCCCCAGACTCATATGAATCTCAGGCAAAGAAGATTGTGTTCATAATTCCAGTGCTGGGGAGATAGAGACAGATTGGTCCATGGAAACTCGCCAGTCATTCTAACCGATTGTTGAGCTCCAGGTTCAGTTAGAGACACTGTCTGAACATAGTGAGGAGTCACTGAGGAAGATAACCAACTTCACCTTCTAGCCTTACACACATCACACATACAAAACACATGTGCATACACATACAAATAGAAAACAAGATAACAAAACCATTCAAAACGAAGCATTAAAGGTGTTTCTTTTACAGTAACAGATAATAAAACAGAAAACACATAAATAAGGTTAAGTATTCAGGGGGCTAGAGAGCTGGCTCAGTGGTTAAGTTGTACTGACTCGTCTTGCAGAGGACTGAGTTTGGTTTCCCGTACCGACATGATAACTGACAACTGTCCTAACCTCCAGTTCCAGGGGATGTGATGCCCTTTTCTCACTTCCACAGGCATTGCACAACCCAGGTACACTTACATATATGCAAGCAAGACAGTCATATGCAAAAATAAAATAATACGGCTGGAGAGATGCCTCAGCGGATAAGAACACTGGTTGTTCTTGCAGAAAACCTGAGTTCAAATCCCAGCACCCACATGGCAGCTAACAACTATCCGTAACTCCAGTTCCAGGGGATCCAATAGCCTCTTCTGTCCTCTGTGGGTATTGCATGACATGGATGCACTTACCTACATGCAGGCAAAACATTCATACACATAAAATTAAAAATATATATTAAGATGTAAAATAAATATTTTTTAACAGATTATTGGGAGTTTCAGTGGAAAGGAGCCAAAGTACCAGTTTACAGAGACAGAAACTGGAAAAATAGTGTGAGTTCTTTACAATAGTCACATCTAAACCTATACATATAAAAGAAATTAAAATGAAAGGATAGGAAAACAATACAAATAATAAAAGTGTTTCAGCCAGATTATCACCATGCAAAATATGAAAACATATTTTCTTGTTTCTGGACTCTGCTTTAGAGTGACGTGGTACAAGGCTTTTTTTCATTTTGGTGGCTTTGCGCTGTATCTCATAGGTGGAATTGCCTCTCTGAAAGGATGGCTTCTTATCAAATGCAAGGACACAGTACCATAAAAATACTATTTGCTCCTTTTTTTCCCTCTTAGTCTAAAGACCTTTTTCTATAACATTGAATTTCAGGTATTTTGATTAAGTTGCCTCTGCACCTAACAAGTGTATTGAAGATCATTTTATTATTTTTCTTTTTTTTTTCCTTCGTCTTTTTGAGACAGGGTCTCCCTGTAGCCCTAGCTGGCCTGGATTCACTATGGAGACCAGGCTGACCTCGAACTCACAGAGCTCCACTTTCCTCTCCCTCCCGTGTGCTGGGATTAAGGGCATGCACCACCATGCCTTTTTTCAAGTATTCTGACAACTAACCAAAAGTTTTTAAAGATCCACAGGCAGCCTGGTCTCTCTGTAACCTGTGACCTGACAGTCTACATCCATGCACTTAGGCTTCTTGATCAGCTGTCAACTTTTGCAAATAAGGGGTTCTTTTGTTTTGTTTTTTGAGACAAGGTCTCCTTGTAATCCCACCTGGCCTCAAACTTGCTATGTAGACCAGGCTGGTCTCTATCTCACAGATATCTGTCTGCCTTTGGCTCCCAAGTGCTGATATTAAAGGTGTGTGTCACCGTGCCCAGCAAAAATGTTTTTCTAATTTATTTTTATTTTATGTGTATGTTTTGCCTACATGTATGTACATGAATCCTGTGTATGTACTGCCTGCAGAGTCCAGATGAAGGTATTGGATCTCCTGGGCCTGGAGTTATATACAGCAGTGAGCTGCCATCTTGGTGATAAGAATGAAACTCAGGTCCTCTGCAAGAGCAGTGAGTACTCTTAACTGCTGGGCCACCTCTGTAGCTCCATAAATAAAGTGTTATTGGACAACAGCTGCATCTGTTCCTTATATATCTTTGCTACAGTTGGTGAGTAGTTGCAGCAGAGACTGTATGGCCCATAAACCTATTTTCTCATTTCTAAACTGCTCCAGACTGACATGGCTTGAACTTGCACTTTAAGTGGAAATCTCTCTCACTTAATTCACCTATTATTTGACATTGTTGCTTGTTATGTAGCCTTTACCTATACATATGGACTCTTATGAAATTATATTGGCCCCTTTAATCTTTGTTTATACTTTTCTTTTGGGTGTATAAGGCCACACAGTTGGTCCAGATAAACTGATTTATTTTTACTATTACGGCCGTTTGAGGATGACCTTCCTCTTTATAGACTGGACACTGGTTCAGTCCATCTGGTGGGGTCTCCTCGGCCTCCTTCATCAAGAGGACAGGTGACCCACCACCATTTTAGGACATTTTGAGAGATGCTCATAGTCCCCTGGAACTAGTCGACCTAGAAGGGCAAGGAGCAAAAAGTGTCCTTTATGTCCCTCTGACCAAATTATTATAGACCTCAAAGTATGTCTGTTAAACACCCAAGAAGGTTAGTACCACCAGTCTGGTGTTTATAATTATTGTGTGTCATGTAGATAAATCTTAGGCAAAGACCAGTTGTTCTCAGATAAACCTTACCTAGACATATATTTCTTGATCTGCTATGTATAATTTGTCAGTAGGTTGTATAATATGCTTCTCTCTGGTTTTCAGAACTAGCTAGGCATTGTTTATCTCTCACATTGTCTCACCCCTCCATCATTTTTTCCCACTTAAGGTGCCCCCATTTCCCCCCTTTATCCTTTACTAATACCCTTCTCCTATGGTCCTACCTCTCTTAAGCTCCTTGTTTCCCTTTATCCCCTAGGTTCCTTGTATATCCTTCCCTCCTCCTCCCTTAAAGTAACCCATTTTTTATCCATATCTCCCTTTTTAAGGCCTGTTTCCTACTGTTCTCTTTCAGGTTATTTCTTTTCCTTTACCTCCCTGGTTCCTTTCCATTATCCTGGTTCCTGTAGTTAGGGATGGTTACATACTTATTTATCAGAGTCTTGTTCTAGGATCCACATATGAGGGAGAACATATGTTGATTTTTTTTCTTAAGTCTGTGTTACTTCACTTAGTATAACAGTTTCTAGTTCCATCCATTGACCTACAGATTTCATGATTTCTTCTTACTGCTGAGTAAAACTCCATCGTATAAATGAACCACATTTTCATTATCTGCTCACCAATTGAGGGACACTTGGGTTGCTTCCATCCCTTAGCTATTGTGGAAATAGCAGCAACCAACATGGATATACAAGTGTCTCTGTGATAGGATGGGTTCTTTGGGTATATGCCAAGGAGTGATATAACTGGGTCAAATGGTAGGTTCATTTGTAGTTTTTTAAGAGTTCTCCACACTGCTTTCCATAGGGGTTGAACGAGTTTGCAGCCCCACCAGCAGTGGATGAGTGTTCCCCTTTCCCCACATCCTCTCCAACATTTGGTATCATTTGTT
>NW_008338112.1:556322-597766 GCF_000622305.1 Nannospalax galili
AAAAGATACGGGGTTTAGTTTCATTCTTCTACAAGTGGAGATCCAGTTTTGCCTGCACCATTTGCTGAACATGCTGTCTTTCCTCCAGTGAATATTCTTCGCCCCTTTGTCAAATATCCTGTGGCTGAAATTGCATTTACTCATATTTGGGTCTTCAATTTTGTTCCATTGATCTATGGGTCTATTTTTGTGCCAGTACCATGTCATTTTTATGACTATAGCTCTGTAATACTGCTTTAAATCTGATATAGGAATCTCCCCGGCATTGCTCTTAGTGCTCAGGATTGTTTTGGCTGTCCGAGGTCTTTTGTTCTTCCATATGAATCTTAGGATATTTTTTTCCAATTTTGCAAAAAATGTCATGAGGATTTTGATTGGCATTGTGGTGAATCTATATATGACTTTTGGTAGGATGGTCATTTTCACAATATTAATTCTTCTAATCCATGAGCATGTGCGGTCCCTCCATCTTCTGATGTCTTCCTCAATTTCTTTCTTTAAAGGTTTAAAATGTTCATTGTAGAGCTCTTTAATATCCTTGGTCAGGTTTACTCTGAGATTTTTTTTTTTTTTTTTTTTTTTTGCAGCTCTTGTGAAGGGGAGTGTTTCCATGTGCTCTTTCTCTGATTGCTTGTTATTGGTATATAGAAAGGCTATAGACTTTTGTATGTTAATTTTGTTACCTGCAACTTTACTGAATGTGTTAATAATTTCTAGGAGTTTTCGGGTAGAATTTTTGGTGTCCCTTATATATAATATCATGAGCAATTCATAGATTTTGGTTTTCACAGTGTCCTTCGGTTATTGCGTATTACTTCCCAGTGTTTAAAATTTTTTTTTCATGTTCTTTGATGGAGTGATAATTCCTCCATTTTATCGTAAATTCCTACTATTCTATCTTCTACTTGATTCATTCTAATGTTAATGTTTCCCCTACATTTCTAATTGGTTTATTGAGTCATTCACTTCCATCTTCATTTCAGCTTGCTGTATCACTATCTCTTTACTGAATTCAGTTTTCAAATCCTGATATCTTTCATTTCATTCAGCCATATTTTTTTTTTTTTTTGGACTTGACTCAGGAGTCTATTCCTATCCTCTTTAAGTTTATCAGGGTATCTTCTTTAAAGCCTGCCTTCTTTGTTCATACTTAGGATTGTTCTTTTAAATTCTGTGTCTTGGGATTCATCTCTGTAAATCTCATTGGAGAACATTTCTTTAGGACTTGTGGGTTTTAGGGGAGAGAGAACATTTCATCTTGTCCTTTCATATTGTTTGTATTTTTGGCATGTCACATCGGCATGTGAACTTTTTTTGTTGATTGTGTGTCTGATAGAAGATTATAGCATGCCTCTGTTGAATGGAAATTTGTTTTGTTTTTGTTTTTTCCTGAGCTTGGTAGATTTCAGATCAGGTATGAAGAGTTGACAGATCAGTCTTTCAGATACTTAATGTTGATTTTTTTACACTTTTTAAAAATTCAGTTTTTGTGATTTTTGTACAGTATAATTTGGTGATATTTAGATCCGCTCCCATATTCCCACCTGTCCTTATTACCCTCTGCCCAATTTAATGTACATATATACATATATATATACATATATATCCTATAGAGTCTAATTTGTGTCCTCAAATGTCCTTCAGTGTGGATCTATCCACTGGAGCCTACTTAACCTACCAAGAGTCCCATGCTTAAAGAGACTGTCTCTGCCCCTCCCAGCACCATTTGTTACCACCGTTTCTTTTTGTTGGCGGGACTTCTTGTCCACCTCCTCCTCCTTGTGTCTATGTTGCCATTTTTTCTGCTTTCAGCTTAGTGTTCATTTTCTTATTGGAGGGATGTGGGACTAGGAGTGTGATTTTAATTCAGTGGTCACAAAGAAAGAAAGCATATGTGACTTTCAGCTAGGTCTGTCTGATCTGGTGCTTAGGGTACGCCACCCCAACTTTGCCTCGGAGTGTGGGGATGGGGATAGTTGTGGGCTAGGATCTGGGGAACTCACCAGGCTGGACTGTTTCTTGAGTGGTATGAGATACAAGCTAGGATTAGAAATGTGAGGATGGTGGCAAGGGCCTGGAGAACTCACCCAGTTGGGTTGGTAGGTGAGCAGTGCAATCTGAACTATGCCTGGGACTGTGTGAATGTCAGAAAAAGCTGACTAGGATCTGGGGTATAACACCATATTTTTTCCCAATTTTTTTCCTTTTATTTCAATATATTTTATTGTATTTTTGTGCATTTCATACATCTTAATCCTATTTAGACTCCTCCCCTTTCTGCACCCTCCTATAGCCCCCTCACTGGATTTCATGCATTCTGTCATATATGTTAAGGCCTATCAAGTCAAGTTTGTGTACCTAGGTGTCCCTTGGTGTGAGTTAATCCACTGGAGCCTGGTCAGCCTGTCTAGTGTCACTCCCTTAAAGAAGATCAGCTCTCCCTCACCCCACAGTGATCAGCTGCCAATAGTTCCTCAGCTAAGGTTGGGACCTCCTGCCCATTTCCTCAATACTATGCTGGGGTTTTGTCTGGTTTGAGTTTGCTTGGATCTTGTACATATTGTCACCATTGCTGTAAGTTCATATGAGCAAGTTCCCAGGAGCCTGTAAGCTTCTGTTTCTTTGTGGCCATCTACCACCCCGGACTCTTACAATCTTTCCACCCTCTCCTCTGCAACAGTCCCTGAGCCCTCTGTGAATGAGGTTTAATACAGGAGCTCTATCCAGGGACACATACTCTACAGTCTGTTTTTTACGTTTTGTCCTGTTGTAGCTTTTTATGTTAATTGCCCTCTTGTATGAGGAAGCTTCGCTGGTGAGAGTTGAGAGGTGCATAGTAGTCTCTCTACCTCCTGTTCCACTATGTTCCATGAACCTTAAATGTAGAGGTTCCATTGTAGATGTGTCACTTAGGGTTGAGCATCTCACAGACACTTATTCTCTGTTTGACCAGTTGTGGAACTCTGTAATAGTCTCCATCTGTTGCAAAAAGAAGCTTGAGTGCTGACAGTTATACTTGCCTGTAAATACAAGGATGCATATTTAACATAAAGTAAGAAATTACATTTGTTTAGGGACAATGACAGAAATAGGGTTTTCTCTAATATGTATGACCTCTCCAGCCATGCAACACCATATTTCAATTAATTTTTATTTTTTGTAAATTTTTAATTGACTTTTTGTGTATTTCATACAGAAAAACTTAATCATCATTATATCCCCTTCTCCATTGGCACCTCCCAGAGCCCCCCCCCCCCCACTGGACTTCATGCATATACATTCTGTCATTTGTGTTAAGGCTGATCATGTCAAGTTAGTTTCCCCAGATGTCTCTCAGTACAGGTTCATCCACTGAGGTCTAGTCAGTCTACCTAGTGTTCTAAAGTCCCTCCCTTTAGGAAGATAGCAACAGTCAACTGCCAACAGTTCTTCACCTAAGGTTGGGGCCTGCTGCCCATTTCCAGTTCTGCACTGTTTTTTTGTCTGCTTGAGTTTTCATGGTTCTTGTGCATGCTGTCATCATTGCTGTAGGTTCATATGAGATGAGTCCCAGGAGCCTGAAGGACTATGGTCATGCACCTCCTCCCCTGGCTCTTACAATCTTTCCAACCCCCTCTTCCATAATGGTCCCTGAGCCCTGGATGGGTAGAGTTTAATGTAGGAGTCCTGTCCAAGGACCCACTCTCTGCAGACTCTTATTCTCTATGCCTTGGCCTTTTGTGTTTCTGGTTCTCTGTTGCATGAGGGAGCTTCATTGACAAGAGTTGAGAGATGCATTAGGTAACACCATTTTTTTTTTGTCTTTTTGAGACAGGGTCTCCCTGTAGCCCCATCTGTCCTGGAAGTCACTATGTAAACCAGGCTGGCCTCAAACTCACAAAGATCCACCTGCCTCTGCCTCTCAAGTGCTGGGATTAAAGGCGTGCACCACCATGCCTGGCCAAATTTTGTGTGATGTTTATAGCATAGTAATTAAGAGGAAGGGCTTTGAACTACCTGAATTCAAATCCTTGCTTCATTTTTAGTAGTGGACTGACATTTAGTAAATTACTTAACATTTTTCTCATTTGTAAAATTGAAATAGTAAGTACTACAATATGCATTATGAGTGATAATTAAGTTAATGCATAGAACAGTGTTTTGTGTGCCATTTTTTTTCATTTTATCAGGTGTCTGTGAACAACTATAGTAGCATAATATGTTGTCTTGGAAAATCGAAATTTTGTTCTATATTCTTTCTTTGTTAAGAAGGATCCATATAGTTAATAATCTCTTATTTGCCTCCCTTTTAAAATAACAGAAATAACATTTATTCCTTTAATGAAATCACTCAACTTCTTACTATGTCAAATTAGATAATGTCTTAGTCTTTAAGTCTTCTATAAACCTCATGTATATTGATTCATGAGCAATGATCAGACATTATGTAACCGCAAAAGGGGAAATACAAAAATGTATTCCTGAAACTGCCCAGCACAGTCTTTAGAACAGGGGTGACGGGATCGTGTGCTGACTGTACCACTTGCAAACTATGCCATCATGAAAACTTACCAAAGTCAGCTATAATTATATATTGCTCTTAATAATTAACAACAGCTAATAAAATTTATACAGTGAAATCTTTCCCCTAAAATCATCTCAAAAACCTTTTTTCTTTTTAAAAAATGGTCATTGAAACCCCAAAACATATATTAAAGGTAGATTCTTCAGAAATATCGTATTTTGTAATTGATTATTTTCATAAAATTGTGATTCATGACAAAGAGTAGAAGATTTGTACTCATTGCTTTGATCAACATTGGTTGTCTCTCTAGATAGACATACAGAGAATCATAAGGAAAGTCATGAACAGTATCAGAGACTCAGCCTTCTTTCAGAGTAAAAAGATGTTAGCTTTATAAGCCAGATTGATGCTGGAATTTTATTTTCTTCACCTGTTCAGCAGATCTGTACTGGCTTGTCAACTGCTAAGTTATCAAGTTAGTGATTCAGTTATTTTTTTGTTTTCTTCTTTGTTCTGAAATTGGTTCTGTAATTGGTCTTTAAGGCATTTACTTTATATGGTATACTATTTTAAGTATTTCACATATTTTATTCTATATTCACATATTTTCACCTACAAAATGGGGTAAACTGGAAATTGAGGCATATAAAAGATTCAATTTTTGATCAAAGATTTCAATTTTTTTGAAGAATTATGTTAGATATTTATTTTGAAGATTTTCTAAATTGCCTAATGAGAAAGTTTGTAACTAGGGAGCCAAGATGCCTTCCCACCCTTCCTGTTTCCGCAGACCCACCAAGCCATGCTTCTGAAATACTTCTTTCTGCATTCCCATTTTTTGTGTCTATGATTTCTGCTCACTGGTCAAGAGTCAATTTCTACCTATTAATGTCCTAATTTCTGTTTCCACCACAAATTCTTGTTGTCCCTCTCTCATGTCAGACCAACTCATAAGTCACTGGACATGGCTGGACTGAAGAGCCTGATTGCCTGTGTTCTGATAAACTGAAATCATGACATGAGAACATAATACATCACTAAAGGTTTCCTCTAAAGAGCATTACACAGTGTAGTGGGCAGGCTGTGTTGCTGTCAGAGGGAAATGTAGCTGAAATCACTTTATCATATTGATAATAGCTTTTCATTTTTTAGGTATATGTTGCAAAATATATTTACTTGTTTTCTACTAGGCTCTTAATCTGCTTGTGAGGCTAAATTCTGGAAAATTCTAAGATGATTATAATCATTGCTTGAATAATTTTCTAGACATTCTTTAAAGATATGTACAAAGATATCTTTAACTGTTCATAGTTGTAACACGTATAAATATATTTATGGTTATTCTGTGAAAATGATTCTATTAAAATAACATACATATGAAATTTTACTATTTTGAAATATGATCCTGTAATGTAAAATAAACAATGATTTTAAGTACTTGTATTCTATTTCTAACTTTCCTTCTAATTAGTTATGAAACCTTGGACAGTCTCCAAATGTTTTCCTAGCCACGTTGCATTAGCAACAGTTTCCTTATCTAAAAAAGTAAGGGATTGTATTACATCCTTCCCAAATCTACATTTGCTTGTGTGATTTAATTTGTACTTCTTGCTCCTTTATTAAGCAGATATCGAGCAAACAATCAGCTGTCTCTGTTCTGTCGTAGAAAGAGATTTGCATAAATGATCTTGGAGTTATCAAAGGAAGGCTGAACTATTTCAGACTATAACTATTAAAAACACATTGAAACCAAACATAAAAAAATTTTAAAGTAAAATAAATGGGGTTATACCTACAATATCCATAATAAATATATTGTTCACTGCACAGTATAGTTTTTTTGTCATTCTAAATTACTAGGTAGAACTGCATAGAATCAATGTAGTTCCTTTCTAATATAGTACCATTACAAATCGTTGTCCTGTTTAAATGACAGTGGTCAAAATCAGTATACTTAACATCAGCCAGCCAGCCTTCCTTTCCCAGTCGTTTCATGTGTGATAAAAGGACACTGAAGGTGGAACACATTCTGATTTACCTATGACCTCTATTGTTGTCAATAATTCTGTTACCTAATGATGATTTGATTCACTGTTTCACCTGAAAATAATGGGAATTATCTCATAGGTTGTTTGCAAAGACAGACTGTAGTACTGTATTTCCAATGCTTGGCACAATGCTCAAACCAAAACAGAAATTCAACAAGTGGCACCAATATTGTATAACTGCTTAGACTTAAATCTGTGTCCTCAATTCTATTCCATTGATCAGTGTGTCAGTTTTTATGCCAGTGCATTCTTTTTTTTTAAAACAATAGCTTTAGAGTATAATATGAAATCAAGGAAGATGATGCCTCCAGCTCTCCTTTTATTATTCAGAATTGTTTAGGCTATCCTGGGTTTTTTATGTTTCCATATTAAATTTGAGATCTTTTTTTCAATTTTTGTGAAGAATTATGTTAGCTTTTTATTTTTAAATTGTTTTAATTTTAGTTTTGTGTATGAATGTTTTGCCTGCATGTCAGTGCACCACATGTGTGCAATGCCCTCAGAGGCCAGAGGAGGGTGTTGGATCCCCTGGAACTGGAGTCATTTATGGTTATTAGCTACCATGTGTGTGCTGGGAACTGAACCTGGGTCCTCTGCAAGACCAGCCAGAGTGTTCTTAACTGCTGACCCAACTCTCCAGCCCGTGTTTAAGTTTTACTTGGTATTGCATTGAACCTATAGATTGTTCTTGATAGAATGGCCATTTTCACAATATTAATTCTACTGAACCATCAGCATGAAAGGTCTTTCCATATTCTGGTATCTTCTTCAATTTCTTTTGGTGTCTTAAAGTTTTTATTATACAGGTCCTTCACTTCCTTGGTCAGATTTGTTCCAAGATATTTTATGAGTTTGAGGCTGTCATGAATGGGATCGTTTCCCTGATTTCTTTCTCAGTTTGTTTGTTGTTGCTATATGGAAATCCTACTGATTTTTTTTTGTGTGTGTTAACTTTATTTGCTGCTACTGTGCTGAATGTATTTATCAGCTCTAGGCCTTTTCAGGTGGAGTCATTAGTTTCTGTTATGTATAGGATCATATCATTTTCAAATAAGGATACTTGGACTTCTTCCTTTCCAATTTGTATCCCTTTATTTCCTTTACTCGTCTCATTGCTGCTTCAGCTAAAACTTCAAGCACTATACTGAACAGATGAAGAACGTGTACATCTTTGTCTTACTGATTTTAGTCGACATACAAGACTCAACAGCTGTATTTCATTTATATAATGTTCTAGAGAAGGCAATGTTATAGGTAACAGAGGTGGGTAAAAAGGGAGACTGCATGAGTTGCAGTGGAAGTTTTGGGGATAATGGGAATATTCTAATATCTGATTGTGATGGTTGTTACATGGTTATATGTAAAGTCAGAATTTAGAGAAATAGCCAGGCATGGTCTCACTTCTGTAATATGGGGCCAGAGATCTGTCATACTCAGAACAACCTGGATCTTGTATCTGACATTAGTTCATCAGCCATAAGGACTGAAGTTCATCAGCGATAAGGACTGAAAAGTAGCACTATGATAAACATAGTCACCAATGCTAAGACCTAAAATTGGACTTCGGGAGACTGGACATATGGCTCAGCAGTTAAAAGCACTGTCTGCTCTTGAAATGCACCTGGTTCCCAGCATCTTCATGGTGGCTGGAATTATTTCATAATTCCAGTTCCAAGGGATCTAACACTGTCTTCTGGCCTCCATGGTCCTTGCAGGCATAGGTATGCTTACATTAATGTGCAGGCAATACACTCATACACATAAAATAAAAATAATACGTATTTTAAAAAAATAAAATTAACTGTAGGAATTAAGAAATTGAGTGAATTGTTGTAAAGCCACACTTCACTGTCAGTTTTGAATGTAAATGTGAAATACTCAGTATTGCCTTATGCATAAGAATTTAAATAATATTGGGGTAGAGAGATGCTCTATGGTTAAGACTGTCCTTGCTGAGGGCCTGGATCAATTCCTAGCACTCATGTGGCAGCTACCAGTCATCCATAACTCCAGTTCTAGGGGATCTGATGTCCTCTTCTGACCTTGGCGGGCATTGCATGACTCAGTATTTTTAGACAAAATTATTTTTGGTTTTAATTTGATTTTTAGTTTTTAATTTGTTCATTTGAAAATTTTCTAGGTTAAAATAGCAAAATAATCATTTAAAGTATTTGCTGTTACATAAATTATTCAAATTTCCTTTTACCTATTCAGTGTTTTATACTTGTTAAAACATACAGCTTCATTTATGGCTTTTTTTTTGTTTTGTATTGTAATGTTTTGTTTGTTTCTTTTTTTGAGACCCTGTAGCTCCATCTGGCCTGGCCTGGAACTTGCTATGGAGACCAACCTGACATCTATAGAGATCCACCTACCTCTGCCTTCAAGTGCTAGCCCTGTCTACCCGAGCTCATTTATGACATTTAATAATTTAATAGATAGGTAGGTAGGTAGGTAGGTAGGTAGGTAGGTAGGTAGATAGATAGATAGATAGATAGATATACATATTTTACACATAAAGTAATAAATTATTACTTTATTTTATGTGTATGAGTGTGTATTGCCTTTGTGTATGTAAGAGCACTCATGTTGTGCAATATCTGTGGAGGTCAGAAGAGGGTGTTGGATCCCATGAAACTGTAGTTACAGATGGTTGCTAGCCACCATGTTGACACTGGGAATCAAACCCAGGTCCTCTGCAAGATCAGCCAGTACTCTTAAGTGCTAAGCCAACTCTGCTGTCCCATTTATGACATTTTTAGGTTGAATGCATTGTATCCTTTTGTGTGTGTGATTTCTTGTCATAGTGAATATCTGTGCCTTCAAAATTACCAATTCAATTTTACTTTATTGTACAGTGAAATTTAGCAAAATGTTAATTACTGACCTTATGAACCAACCACTTTTTATTTTAAATGCTTTATTTTTGTAGCCTGGGGGGATATCTCACCTGTAGTTATGAAATGTATCAGGTGAAAGCAATCACCCAAACATCGTAAAATTAATTACAGAGTAAATCTGTTAAATTTGTTAGTCTAGATAGAAAACAAATTAATATCTTGTGCTTAAACTTACATGCAAATATTCAGTCTACCGCATGCTTTTACAGTTCTTCATTATTAAAACAGAAAAGTTGCATTATCCAATGTTCATTTTCATTACTTACACTAATTAATTTTCTCATAATTGGGATTTTATTATTTTTCTTATTTACTGCATTCTTATGCAAGAAAATAATTCCAGTGGAATCATATGCATTCATCACAATTCTGAAACTCTGCCTCCAAACTTTCAATTAACTATTGGCATTAGTGTAGTTTTCACAGTGTATGACAATAGCTGTGTGTTATTTGTCAAACACCATTTACAATGAAAGACAATATTTTCATGCAAATGAAACTTTGAGTAAGCAATACTAAAACTTGACTTACCAGTGCTGTATTTAAAAAGTTATGTTGAGGGGCCAGAGAGATGGCTCAGCAGTTAAGAGCACTGACTGCTCTTGCAGACGACCCATGTTTGATTCCCAGCACCCACATGGCAGCTACAAACTGTCCTTAACTCCAGGTCCAGGGAAATCTGACACCCTCTTCTGACCTCTGCAGCATTGCCTGACACAGGTGCACTCACATGCATGCAGGCAATACACTCAAACACATAAAATAAAAATATTAAAATATTTATATATAAAGTTATGTTAAACTCTTTTTGCACTGTTTTAATGTCAGTAGAAATGATAGTAGGAATGTAGACAATTATTTTTAAATTAAAATTTTGATTTTTAATCTATAAATAAAAAATAGGTAACAATAATAAACTATATTGGGCAAAATGCTAGGAGAAAATACCCTGAAAGTTTATACCATTAGAATTGATTAATGTTTTGAAGAAAATGAAATGTTTAACTTGATTCTAACATCACATGTTCATTAGAGCATCATGTTACTCCACTACTATGTCTGTGGCTCTGCTTTATCAGTTCATGAAGCCTTCATTTAGAACTTTGCAAACCTCTTTGCCTGTGTTTTAAGGCAATGTCCTTTGAGCAAAGTCTCTCTAACAGTGAAAGTTGTTACCATGAGTCTATTAATGATTTTTTTTCTCCTGCAGAAGAATAATTGAAAAGGTTAACTTATATCTAAGAATCAGGTTTTGTGTATCAAAGATAGCTTAACAACATATTTAGAATTTTCTAAGTTTTACTATTAATAAAGTTAAAAGAAAATCCAGTGTGGTCAGCCAGTGGAGCCACATTAAATTTGTGTATGAAATACCCATTGTGCTTATCTCTGCTCTACATACTGCTCTGAACCCATGCTGCATTCTGAATTCTGTGTATAAAGTTAAACATTGCAGAAGGGCATATATCTGATGAATCAGTTAGAATAAGGTTGAAGTTTGGAAATGAGCAAAGTTAATACACTTACTCTGTTCATGTCTTTCATATTTCTGTTACTGATATATTTGGGCAGTTTTGTGGGAAATTGTGACCCTGCTGGAAATATGACTTGATTTTTAAGCTATTAGATTCCTATTCATACTTCATAATGTGTTTTACCATGCCAAAGCTAACATTCAACTTTAAAAACTATTAATTACTTGCAGGCAAAGTTGTTATCAATGCAGCAATCCAGAGAAACTGCAGTTGAACAATACAGAAAGCTGGAAGAAGAAATCCAGACCCTGCGAGTATACTACAGGTAAAACGTTTTGTGCTATGTTTAATACTGCTTGGGACGTGCTTACTTTGAGAAATACTTCTACTGGATATTCTCCTTGTGAATGAGGAAATACCTCAGTGAAATAAGCACTATGTATTTAAACATTTTTGAAATTTTAAACTGACTTAGATCTGAAATATTATTTTAACCTTTCATTCCTACATTTTGTAAAATTGAGGTTTACACTGCCATCAAAATTATCAAGTTACATAACTCATTTTATATTTAGTTGCCTAAATGAAGCCTGGTTAGTTGAACTATTTGTCCATTTAAATGCTACCCATCCTTTCTGTCAGCACACATACCTCAAGGTGCTTCACTACTCTGTGGTTTGTTGTCTGCATTTGTAATTGTAGGGAAGGCTGCACTTCTGTGAGAATTAGAGAAAATTCTGAATATTTTCCATTTCTAAATTAGGAATGCTGCTTTTGGAAAAATGTCAGTGATACCCACAGTGGTTCGTTACTGTTATGGGTTAAATTGTGTTCCTTCCTCCAAAAGGATATGCTGAACTTCGAGCCTCCAGTAACTTCATAATGTAACCCTGTTTGAAACAGGGTCATTACAGAGGCAAACAAGTCAAAATGAGGTCAGTTGGGTGAGCTCTAATCCGTTGTGATGGGTGTTTTTATGAAAGTGGAAACTTGGACACTGAGTTAGATACACACCAAGGAAATGCAGCATGAAGACACACAGGCAGAAGCTAGCCATTCTGTAGTACAGATGATGGAAAAGCTGTGCTAAAATGGTGAACCAAATACTTCTCAAATGCTTAGCACATTGTGGTCACCGGCTGTGGCTGCTCTCCTCCGGATGTGGTTGCTCTCCTGCTCTCTCAGTTCCTCCGATCAGTAGTCCGGTCCATACCCCAGGGCTGGTGAGGAGTCTGCGCCAGCGTTGCTACATTCAGACACAGGAGACCAGGTTCAGTGTCACAGATCTGCTTTATTGTAGGAAAGTCCGGGCTTATATAGGGGTAATAGTCCAATCATAACACAGCATATGGGATCCCTTATTAGCATGGCAGACTAGTATCCTATTACACTCTAGCGGGCCAGGTGCCCTATTAGCATGATAAGTTTCAGTTTCTCTAAGTTTCTGGTTCCTGGAAACCATGTGACTTACATAGCTTTCTCTCTGATAAGAAACAGGAAGCACTGCATTCCAGCATGATAGGTGTGTAAGGCAAAAGGCAAAATCAGTCACAAGATTTTCCACAACATCTCCCCCTATTTTTTCATTTTTAAGAGCGAGGCACAGTTCAGAATATATAGTATACTGATGTCAGTCCAGGGGCTGTATGTGGTGGATTTTTCTGTTGTGCATCAAGGCAAGGTAGAATGGCTTGGGAGGCAAGGGATTGATCCCTACTGTGGGCCCCATCCTTCAAGATGGCGAGTTCCCTCTAGAGCAGGCTGGGTCAACTCCATGCCAACCAGTGGGAGTCGAGGTTCTTTGCCTCGGCATTGTTGTCCCCACCTCAGGGGTCACCTAGCATTATGGACTGTGCCTGTCTTAGGTTGTCCCATCTTTTGGGATCTTACCCATCATTGACTACCAGCCGTCGAAGGGTGAGTCCCTTGGTATGGTCCAGCAGAGGGAGAGGCAGTGTATCAAGGTTTGGCCTGTGCAAAGGCCTCTTAAGGGGCTAAGAATTCAATAAAATCTGATGGAGTGGGGTCGTCCCATCTGGAGTAACAATGGGGATTAGGGAGTGGCAAGTTCTAGGCATCGGTCTCACAGTCTGCCAATAGGAGTATATATCACAAGGTATTTCCTGTGGCTCTGACAGTCAGGCCGTTGTCTCAGGTCCATTGCATGGTAGTTCTGTAAGACTTTACACCTATGCTCAAGCCCATTTTTCATATTTCTATTATTATAGGTCGGTAAGGGCAAGGAACAGCGGGTCCTTCTTTGCAGAGACATGCCTGGCAAGATCTGGAGGTGGGGCAACAGCTAACTGAACCAGAGAAATATGAGTTTTAACAAAATTTTCAAGACCCTTAACAATGCAGTGTCCAAAAATCAGGAGTTAGCAGTAACGATGGCACACATAATAAGGAACATAGACAGGGGGTTCCCTCTGGTTTGAGAGTTTTGATTGGCTATAGTCTCTGCTTGCGAAGTGAGATACTTAAGGTCGCCCCAGGTTATCGGATGTGCCATTGGAGCCTGTCGCTTTCGTGGTCTGAGATACGGGGTCGGTCTCTCAGTAGTTGAGAGGTGCGCTGCTTCCTCCAGGGCTGCCATCTCTGGGGTCGGTGGTTGTGGAGGGAGGTTTTCCGTTGCAGGCAATTTTGCTGTTCTGGGCTGGGATCCAGATGGGGGCTGGAACATTATCTGGAAAGACACAAGCATAGCCTTGCCCTTGTGTTAGTAATAGGTGTGGACCTTTCCATTCACTTGTGAGAGGGACCTTCCGTCTCACCATGGGGGCAGGAGTGGGCTGAGTGAATGCCCCCCAATGCTTTATTGCTGGTGGGAGGCCATTGGAGTCAAAGTTTAGAAAATTTAATACAAATAGAGCTTGTTGTATAACAAAATTTGGGTCCTTATAGTGGGGGCCTTTATCATTGTCTTCCCCTATTTTCTGTATTTGTTTAATGAGTGTTTGGTGGGAATGTCTAATAATCCCTTGACCCAGAGGATTGTAAGGGATACCAGTTATATGCCTAATATTCCAGTTAGAGCAAAAATGACTGAAGGTAGCGGAAACATAACAAGGACCATTATCTATTTTTATTTGCCAAGGAACTCCCCTAAGGACCATGGCATATTTGACAGTCCTTATGGCATGAGAAGCCGTCTCACCAGAGCAGGCCAATGCAAAATGGACATTGGAATAAGTGTCAATAATATGATAGATATACTTGAGCTTGCCAAAGGAAAAAAATGAGTGATGTCCATTTGCCATAACTTGTTGGGGCCAAGGCCTCTAGGGAGAGTTCTGGTGGGTTGTAATGGTCGTAGAGGTAGAAGAAGATCACAAGAGGAGCAGGCAGGGACCTAATGCTTGCAGCTCTGAATTGGTAGAGTGGGTAGAAGCCTATGTATATCTTGGGGAGAAAGATGAAAACAGGTGTGTAAGTCTCTAGCTTGTTGAATTATAGTGGAGTCTAGGGTGGCACTCAGGACCAGTTTGTCAATGACAGCATTGGCTTCTGCTAGAAGCCCTGGGAGATTGGTATGATAGCACAAGTGTTGAATATACCAAGCGACAGAGCGCTGCTCGAGTAATAGTTGTAATGAGGAGAACAACAAATCAAGGAAACTCTGGTGGGGCTGGAAAGCTGCAAAGGTCAGATGTTCCAGAGTCTGAACTACATAAGCACTGTCAGAAAAAATATTACAGGGAGTTGTAGGGAGATCCTGAAAGACCTGTGACATGGCTGAGATCTCTCCAAGCTGTACAGATCCCTGGAAAGGGAAAACCTTATGTGAGGAGAGTTTTCCTTCCTGGTAAATTACATAACCAAATTTGCGTTTACTAGAATCAGTAAAGATTAGGGCAGCCTTAGGAAGAGGGTTACGCTTTGGGAGTGCCTGCAGAAATAGGGACAGGGGAAGCTGTCTTATTCCTTGAAGGAGTTTATGTTTAGGATAATGATTGTCATATTTCCCCTGATAGACTAGTAGGAAGTTTGGAAGCCAGGGTTGTCAAGGAACAATGACTGGAGCATGTGAAGTGGAAGGGGAAGAACCAATGATTCGGGTTCGTGGCCATACAGAAGGCGGGAGGTGTGGACAAGTTTAAGGGCTAACATAGCCCACGCATCAATAGCTGGGGTGACCTTGTGAAATTGACTCCATGAAGAGTGGACCCATATCAGGGAGCCCTGGGTCTGCCAGAGCGCTCCCAAAGGGTGTTTTTTAGTAGGAATAACTAGTGCTTGGATGGGCAACTTTGGCTGTATCCTATTCACACATGCTTGGGACAGGTGAGAATTGATCGTTGTGACAACATGTTGTGCCTCCGGATAGAACTTGCAGGAAATGGAGACCATATCAGTACCGCGCAAGAGGTCAAAGAGCGGTGTAAGCTCTTCTGTGGACATGGGAACACGCCCTTATCCAATTGATGTTGCCACAGAGGGTCTGCACCTCTGAAAGGGTAACCTCATCTGGTAAGGTAAGAACAGGAGCTATGGGCCGAATGTCATCTTGAATAGAGTGGCCTAAAAAGGTATAAGGGGCATGTAACTGTATTTTATCTGCTGCAATACTAAGACCTAATGCCTGGAGGTTTGTTTTAATTTCTTGAAAACCTCCTTGTAAGATCTTAGGATCCTTATGGGAGATAAGAATGTCATCCATATAATGTAAAATATAAACCTCAGTCAGCAAAGGTCTGCAGGCATGGGCCACATAATATTGGCAGATAGTAGGACTGTTTTTTATGCCCTGAGGCAAAACCTTCCATTGATAGCGTTGAACTGGAAGGTTATGGTTAGTGGCAGGTATAGAGAAGGCAAAATGGGGCTTATCATCATCATGAAGAGGAATAGAGAAGAAACAGTCCTTAATATCTATTATAAAAATTGCACATTCTTTGTGAATAGCAGTAGGGTGAGGCAGTCACTGTTGGAGGGTCCCTAAAGGCTTCATATACTCATTAGTAGCCCTTAGATCATGTAAAAGTCTCCATTTTCCTGATTTCTTTTGTATTACAAAATGGGAGAATTATGAAAACTAAGGGAAGGATCAATATGACCCAAGGATAATTGTACCTGGACAAAGAGATCAAGTGAGTTAATTTGCCCTTAGATCATGTAAAAGTCTCCATTTTCCTGATTTCTTTTGTATTACAAAATGGGAGAATTATGAAAACTAAGGGAGGGATCAATATGACCCAAGGATAATTGTTCCTGGACAAAGAGATCAAGTGAGTTAATTTGCATAAAGGAAGAAGCCACTGCTCCACCCATATGAGAGCCTTAGTGTCCCACATTAGTTTGATCGGAGTGGCTTGGGCAGCCGAGCAGTGGCCGTTAGAATTGGAGGTGGGGGGGGCATTACGTAACCGCTGGTCTACAATGAAGTCATCATAAAAGGCTTTCTCATCTGTAGTTAAAACAGCTTCCATGCAGCGAAGGATATCTCTCCCCCACAAATTATGGGGAAGCCCTGTGGCTAGGAGCAATCTAACAGCTCCTGCGTTGCCACTCAGATCAGCCATATTCCTGGACGTTGGACCTGTTGGGTGTTCTGTAAACCCCTAACTCCTTGTATGTGGGTCCAGGTTTGCAGTGTCAATGAGACCATGCTTCCTGTTGTCTGATTACAGTAATATCGGCCCCTGTATCAATTAGGCCTTTACGGCCATCTAGGGAAAGTTGCATCCTAGGCTTATGCAAATCAATAGGTATCGTCCATTGGCCATGGGGGGTGTATTCCCTTCCTCTGTTTGGGGCGGTGCTGAGAGGTGCCCCGTTGCCCATTTAAAGGAACCTTTTGTATGGGTTTACCATCTGCATCCACCTCAGACCTGCATTCTCTTGCCCAATGAAAGCCTTTGCGGCATCTCGGGCATTTCGAAGAGGAAACCTTGCTCCTTTTGGCCCCTTTCTTAATCTTATTAGGACAGGTATGTGACCAATGGCCCTATCCCCCACAGGCCCAACATTTGCCTTTGCCCATCTCGGCCTGTGGCTGATGAGCAGCCAGTGCCTCAGCAAGGGCCGCAGCATGGGCCCGAGCGGTCCCCACATCTAGGCAGGCCAGAATCCATTAGAGACACCCTTGTGTCTAATGGGTCCTATGGCAAGGTGACACTCTGTAAAGCAGCCTTCATACACAAGATCCTTGAGCAAGGCATCGGCAGCTCCCTGATGACTGATCTTTCTATTTGTACTTTGTTGGCATCTCTCAAAAAAATCAGAGAACGATTTGCCTGGTTTTTGTATCAATTTGGTTAATTTGGTATCACTGCGAGTCGGCATACTTTGAAAAGCACGAAACGCGCCAAGCCATACTTGTTCAAAGTAGTGGGGAGGTCCCTGTGCCTGAGTTTGGGGGGGGGTCTGAAAATTGCTGTGCATCAATTCCAATGTTTTTGACGTTGGCATTTCTATTGTACTCTGCCTGTTGTTCACATGCATCTTGGTAAGCAGCTTTCCATAAAAGGATATCTCCTCCCTGTAAGCAGGCATGGGTGATATTCTGCCAATCATAGGGGGTATTGGCCTAAGGACTGATTGTATCTAATAACTGACCAAACCAGGGGGAGTGAATGCCATCCTCAACTGCTGCCTTACACAGTTTCCTTGAGGTATCATGAGAATATGGATTCCAGACATTGGGGTTCTGTTTTCCCTGATTGACAGTAACTTGGAAAAACTGTGGAAAATCTCCCATTGTATCATAGGAGAGGGGCCTAGGTGGGAGAGGCTTCCAGTCCTCCTCTGGGAGGGAGGGGTAGATGGACTGGGGTGGAACTTTCTTAAAGCCAGTGTAAGATGGTGGAGGGTAGCCACCATCCCATAATGGTGGTGTAGAGGCTGTCTTAACTTCCTGTTTTTCATCAAGGGAGCTGTCAAACCCCAATTCCTCATTTTTTTATATCATTATTAGCAGTCACTGTTTCATCAGAACAAGAATCTGTTAGTTTTGTTTTAACTGGAAATGCCTGGGACAGGTTGTCCCCAGCGTCCTGTTGTTATATTTGCTCATCTATCTCCTTTAATAGGAGATTGTCCTGTTCAGGGATGTCAGGGAGAACCCCCAAAGGGAGGCCAGAATGGCTGTCACAATGGGGTAGAACAGCCCAGACTGTGGGCATTCCCCCCTGACTTCTCTACACCGGGCCAGGAATAAAATGCAAGCCCATTGTTTGGGATCCCAGCAACAAGAATCTGCAAACCAGGGGACAAGAGCTAGTACATCATCTAAAACCTTAGTTACATCCTTTTCTGGTACCCTAATATGCCTAATCCTGAGGAGAGGAACCAGTGCAGCAGCGCAGGTGCTGGCAGCAGCTGGGTGACTATTCCCCATACCAGAGGTCTCTCACCCTGCAAGACGTACACAAAGGGACTCAGGAACCGGTCAAGGAGACAATTGGCGAAGACAGGAGCAGCACGCCCAACCGAAGATCGCGAGCCAGAAGAAAGAGTGGAGCAAAATGAAAGCGGCGAGCAACCACGGGAAGAGCACCTAGAAAGGGGCATCGGGAGCCCAAGGTGTTACAGCTCAGAGTGTTACAGCTCTGTGGGGAGGGGGTCCCAGTCCCATGCTGGGTGCCAGGTGTGGTCGCCAACTGTGGCTGCTTTCCTCCAGCTACGGTCTCTCTCCTGCTCTCTCAGTTCCTCCAATCAGTCGTCTGGTCTGGACCCCAGGGCTGTTGAGTCTGCACCAGGATCGCTGCATTCAGACACAGGAGACCAGGTTCAGTGACACAGGTCTGCTTTATTGCAGGAAAGTCTGGACTTTTATAGGGGTAATAGTCCAATCATAACACAGCATATGGGATCCCTTATTAGCATGGTAGACTAGTATCCTATTACAATCTAGCAGACCAGATGCCCTATTAGCATGATAAGTTTCAGTTCCTCTACGTTGGGATTCCTGGAAACCATATGACTTACATAGTTTTCTGTTTTCTCTCTGATAAGAAACAGGAAGCACTGCATTCCAGCATGATAGGTATGTAAGGCAAAAGGCAAAATCAGTCACAAGATTTTCCACAACATCACATGAGACTGCAAAATCTTCCAAGATAAAAATTTAACTCGAGTACGAGACAGCTGGGCTTGGTGATGCACGGCTCTAATAACAGCACTTGGGAGCCAGAGGCTGGGGAATCTCTGTGAGTTCAAGGCCAGCCTGATTTACATAGTGAGTTCCAGGACACCTGGGGCTAGACCCTGTCTCAAAAAATCAAAAAAAAAAAAAAAAAAGAAACTAAATATGTCTGTGTTTGAAACTTCGTGATTATTAGTGACTTCCGCAAAAGTAGTTTCAACAGAGCATTAGATGTAGAGACTAATTTCCTATGAATTGGAGAGTAATTAAGAAGTAGAAAAACATAGCAATTTTGACACCAGAATCATCTTTGAAGAAACTTATGTAAAAAGGTCATAATCGAGAAGAAGGAAACTTAGATTAAGGATTTTTGGTTTTTTTCTTTGAAAAATTACAAAATCTTGGGCATGTATGGCTTTTTTGGAAGGAGCCCATGGAAACAGCTTCTGGAAGATAGGAAGTAGGATTTAGATAGTTTACCGAAGCATTCACCTTGAACTGGGAGATGGTCAAATAATAATCATGGACAGGTTGAAGGAGAGAAGAAGTGTGAGTAAGGGGACACCAGAGAGTAATGGAGGGGCGAATATAATCAGAAGACCTTGTATATACTATGAAACTGTCAAAAAAAAAAAAAAAAGATATATGGAACAACTAAGCAATTCCAAGGGCTCAGCTGGAAATAAATGCCATAAACTTGTATGGGTTGTTGCATATATAGTTAGGAATATAATATAATCAACTTTGATAATTCCTCAAAAGTCAAACAGAATTATCATATAATCTAGTAATTCTACCCCTAGGTATATACATGAGAATTGAAACAAGGGTTCAATCAGATACTTTTTAAAAAGTTGTATTTGTTTTTATTTTATGTGCATGACTGTTTGCCTGCGGGTATGTATGTATGCCATGTACGTGCTTGGTGCCTGTGGAAGCCAGAAAAGGGCTGCAGATACCCTGGAACTGGAGTTACTGAATGGTGTGTGTCATCATTAGGAGCTTAGAGCCTTAGTCCTCTGCAAGAACAGTGAGTGCTCTTAACTGCTGAGCCATCTCTTCAAGCCACCATATACGTTGATACCAATATTTACAGCAGTATTATTCATTCTCAGTAGCGTAGTGGTAAAATCAGACCATGTGTTTATCAACAAGTAAATGGACCAACAAAATATGTTAACACTCATGTTTCTATGTACAGTATTATTCAGCCTTGAAATGAAGTAGTGTTTTGATACATGCTACATAACATTCATAAACCTTAAAAGACAGTATGCTAAGTAAAGAAAAAAAAGTCAGGCAGGAGTAGTGGTGCTCGTTTGTTATCCCAGCACCTAGGAGATGGAGGTAAGAGGATCAGGAGTTTGAGGTCATCCTCAGCTACAGGAAACAAGTATTGTATGTTTCTTCTTATCTATCTTAAGTTATCCATAGATAGGCAAATTCATATAAATAGAAATTAAGATATGCATTTTAAAAGAATCAGTATACTTGAAGATCAAAAGACTTCAAATGATAAACAGCGAGGAAGCTAGAAAAGTTAGACTTTAGAAGCAAGGTGTAAGAGCTAAGGTCTCCATGACTCTTCCATCTCCTTCATGTGCCAGTGCTGCAGCTAGCCCTTGAACTGTCCATGAAGATGCTTAACTTAGCACAGGGGAGCCAGAAGAACACTAGGACAGTAACTTCTCCATAGAGATGACAGAAAATGGAAAACGACAGTGCCTCCAGCAGACAATGCTAGGATGTCCAAGGAAAGTTCAGCAGCTTATATATGCTTGCTGATGATGTCTGCGTGGAACATAGAGTAGCATCCAGGAGGACATTACAGACTTGTCTGGCATTCTCTCTATATCTTGGGGGCAATTAGCAGCTATCTAGTTAAAATTAAAGCCCGTTCAAAGGGAGGGAACTTATGGGTCATACTCTAAAGAGAGCCAAACATGACTGGAGAGGTCATAGATCTAGAGAAAAACCTATTTTCCACATCCCTAGACTAATGTAATTATTTTATTCTAAATCTGCGTCTTCATATTCACAGAGAAGTGTGCTTTTCACCCCTCATCAAAGAAGCTTCTTTTTGCAACAGATTGCAACTATTACAGAGTTTCAGAACTAGTAAAATGCAGAGAAAAAGTATCTTGGTGTTTATAAATAAATATGTGAAGTTCAATTAACTCTTACGTTTATTAGATTTTTTCCTTAAAATTTATGTTCTAGAAGAGAAGAAAAAGTTCTATTTTATAGGGTAAAGCTAATACTCTGTAATTTTCAAATAGAGCTCTATAAGATATAGCTCATAAATAATTAACTGTGTCTAGCAAAACTTAAGGAGAATGTGCCTTCATCTGTTCAGATAGATTTACTTTTATACATATCAATATAAACATGTATATTGTCATATTAAATGAAGTTATTTATCAACAATTGAGAATAATGTGTCACAGAAATTTCAGGATAAGGATGGTTCATTAGAAGACTTGGCTGACAAGTGCATGCCACTAAGAAGCAGAAAAATAAGCCATGTTTCTGCTTTTATGCACTGCCAAGCAGAGGAGAATGCATGACCAATTACTGGTTTTAGGGCAGGTAAAAATTATTAATGACTTATTATATCTTATCTCTAATTTTACAAACTAGTAATGCTTTTCTTAACTTTTTAAAAGAGTTTCTGTAGCTCTAAGCATTGCATTTCCTTGAATAGAAGTCTGTTTTTCAGTTTCTTTATTTTGAGGTTTAGAAAACTTTGAGTGCCAAAAACTAGAAATGCTGACCCTTTGTGTACTGGGCAGAGACGGTGGGGACCAGCGGGGTATGTGCATAGGGATGCTAAACTTACCACTGTAACTGACAGCTCTTTCACATCAAGCAGCTAGCAAGAGAGGAATATAAAGATTTAAAATAAATTTTATTATAAAAATACTGTTAATAATGTATTAGTACCTTGTTATTGCTATGTAAAGTGGTAAATCCATTTACAACAACCTACTTACTCAAAGTTTAAACAATTTTGTCATAACTTGGTAAGGATTAGATTTGTATGTAGTAATGATTTTTTCCTGCAGTTGTAAACCGGTACTGCTGCATTCCTCAGTTCCACAGGTATAATAATAAACTTTTCTAATCAAGGGAATGCCTATGTTCCAGTGTTTCCTGATTTATAGTACTTCCTTATATTTCTTTTAGTTAAAGAAACTGCGAACTAAAGTACTTAGACAAGAATTAGATCCTGTTGTTTTTTGTGGGAAGGATTTAATATGCTTACTTATCATAATAATAGCAATTAACATGCATTATTTTTTTAATTCTATCAGATGTGATTCCGTGTATAAGATTTTAATGTCATTCAGATCATGATAAATTCATAGTTCAGAGCAAAAATGATAATTGGATTATACTTATTTTAAGGTAGTATGTGTCATATGATTGTACTAGTATATTTTCATAATTAAATATGTTTGGATATAGTAAAAATTGGACTAAGTATGAACTCTAATTATTGGGTCTGTGATATTTCAAAGTCTTAGAAGACAAAGGTAGAGGTTATATGAAATATATTGAAGAAGAAAATAAAATTCTTAATGTTTTTCTACATTTGTATCTTAGTCTAACTTATATGAACTATGTTATATGCATATATGTACATATGTATATATATAACACCTAGATTATGTAATTTATAATGAACAGATACCTACTTGGCTTACCTGATGAGTGGAGAATTAAGAGCCTGGCACTGGCCCCTGGCAATGATTTTCATGCTGCATCATCCCATAGCAAAAGGCAGAGGGTAGGAAAGGGTGACAGTGAGCATGTATATGAAGCCATTCTTATGAAAAGTGACTGCATAGTGATAACATTAGCAGAACTCTTACAGCCTAGTCACCACCACTCCTTAGGTCCACCTCTCAACACTGTGGCATTGAGAGTTAAGTTCCTAACACATGAACTTTGAGGCACATTCATACCACAGAAATTCTTTGTATAAATTTCATTTAATGTGAATTTTTTATTTCTTCTATACGTGTTTTGTCTGTATAGACTCTTGTCACCAATGAGTTGTTCAACATTAAACATGAATGTGCAGACTTCCATGGCAGAGGATTTAGCCTGTTTTGAACATAAACACAGGAGTTAGTGTAGCAGGTTCTTATAGTACTGATTTCCATAGTGGCAATGGCACTTTACCTCTGGGAGGGCTGAATAAGACCACAGCACATGTGAAAATGTCCCATGTAGGGAAACCCATCAATGTGTATGCTTGCTTAAAAGTCCTGTTAAAGATATAATAAGATTTGAATTACTCACCTATGTAACCTTAAAAATCATATATAAATTCCAAACTCCAGATTCTCTCTCTCTCCCCCTCTCTCTCTGTCTCTCCACGCACACGTCATGCCTTTGAGTTATACTTATTTTCAAGGCTTTTTAATGCATAGTGTTCTAGTTTCATTTCTGTTGTTTTGATACAACACCCTGACAGAGCACCATAGGGGAAAAAGGATTTAGCTTAGCTTATAATTTCAGGTTGTTGCTGGGAAGTCCCAGCAGCAGGAGCTTGAAGCAGCTAGTCACATCACATCCACCATCAAGAGCAGAGAGGGATTAACGCATGTGTGCTTAGTGCTTACCTAGCTTTCTCTACTTTTACACAGTTCAGGGCCCCAAACCATGGAATAGTGTCAATGCTGTGTTTCCCCACATCAGTTAAGGCAATCAAGACAGTCCCACAGACATGCCCACAGTCCAACCTGATCTCAGGCCTTCATATAGACACTCTTCCCAGGTTATTCTGGGTTATATTAAGTTGACAATTAATACTAACCATCACAGCTGGTTTCATCTTTATTAATCAAGTTGACATGTGATGACTTTGGGATACAAAGCAAAGAAAATTATGTGTATGCCACAATTGCAGTCAAAGAAGAGATCACAAAATTGAGAGTGGGGTACAAGGGAACAGTTGGAGGCGGGGAGAGAGAAAGGTTGAAATAATGTCAGTATAGTACTAATGTATGGAATTCTCTAAAAAGAAAAAGAAAAAGGGAAATTAAAAGAAAGCTTTAAAACAAATATTGACATTTATATTAAGCTATATTTCCAATTATTTTGGAACATTAAAAATCATTCCCTTTTTTCTCTTGACTTATATGATATTTAATGCTATATAACTTCTGAATGTCAGTCACTTTACCTATAAACAAAGATAATACTTGATAGGGTTTCTTTTTTTTTTGAGACACGGCCTTTCTGTAGCCCCCATTGGCCTGAAACTCTCTATGTAGACTAGGTTGTCCTTGACCTCACAGAGATTCACCTGCCTCTGCCTCCCAGGTGCTGGAATGAAGGCTGTGCATCACCACACTAGGCAGGCTTCTTGTTTTTTTAAACAATAGTGGGTTTTAAAACAATGCGCTAATCAGTTGAAGTGGCTTTTAGAAAGTTTTCAGAAGGGCTGTGGACGTTGCTTAGTTGGTAAAATGTGAAGAACTGAGTTCCGTTCACACAACGAAGACAGTAGAAGTAGTGGCGCACTTGTAGTCTCTGCAGGAGCAGGAAGGAGGAAGGGGATTCTGGGACGTGCTTGCCAGCCAAAGTAGCCTACTTAATGAACCCCAGACCAGTGAGATGCCTTTTCTCAAAAAAAGGTGAAGGGCCCCTGAGGAAAGTCACCAGAAGTTGTCTCTGGCCTCAACATGCACAGCTGCATACACACATGTAGCAAACACACAAAACAGACACACACACACGCACACGCACACACACACACACACACACACACACATATTTAGCGTGAAGTAAATGTATTATAGTGTTATTCATAAAATTTTGTAAACTGTTTCTTTACACAGGACGACATACTAGTAAAGAGGTCATTATTATAGGAGTAATTTGTACCTTCACTGACTTCATGCAGAAGGACACATTTTTACATTATCAACTTGCACTATTTTCTATGCCTTATAATACATAGGAAGTTATAAGGCTGAATGTCAATGTGTCTGCTTCTCAATTGCTGTTTGTTATTTTGTAGAATAACTCAACAGCTTTTAAGTAGATCTTCTAAAATTATTTATCATTAATAGTTGTGCCTAGCAAGAGACTCAGAACTAATGTATGAATGGATTTGCCAATTGTAGTTTGTGGGCTTTAATGTTTACAAACATTATTTCTATTCACCTGAGAAATTTCTATTTTATATTGTTAGATAAAATACCATTTTGCAGTCACTATTATAAAACTATTATAATCACCCATCGTCACTATTTTCTTAGTTCTGTAGGTGTCGTCTGATTGTATACAGGTAGCCTTTATCTTTTTCAATTTTTAATTTATAATGACCTATATTCTCCCCCATTATCCTCTCTTACCCTCATCCCTCTCCCACAGAAACCTTCTTTTTCCCAAAAAGCCCCCCTCCTGTTTTCATGGCTTTTTTGTGGGCTTATTATTTTGTGGACTACTGCATTGCATTAGAATTGCCTACATGAGCATGGGAGTTTATTTATTCAAGCAATGGCAGTGTACCAGTGGCTGCTACTGAGGAAATGACTTCTCCTCCCCCAGCAACCATTAACTGCCTTGGAGGGGTGAAGCCTTGGAGATGCTTCCTCCTCCATCATGGAATGTTGATGGGCCCAGTCTTTTGCCAGCCTTGTGTGGGTGGCCACTGTTTGCTGTGAGTTTGAGAGTGTAACAGCCATGTCATGTCCATGCCTTTCACAGCATATCTCTCCATCCTCCAGTGTGTGCAGCCTTTCCATCCCTCTTCTGAGATGCTTCCTCTCCTTGAAGAAGGTAATATGGAGGTCCTGCTTAGGGCTGTGTGCATAGCCTAAGTATGCTTACTTACTTGGCACTTTCCCCACTTAGGAGTCTCTGCTTGAAGTAGCCAGTGGTTAATTTATCTCTTTTCTTTCATTAATTATGTTCCTAGATTTTACTTTGAAGTCCCTATCGTGTTTTCCTTGTACCATGGATGGCATGAGTGATTTCATTCCAAAGCAGTTCTTGCTGCTTCTCCAGTTGTCTCCATTCCTTACTTCCTTTAATATTCCTGAAACTTTTTTTCACCCTCTCAGTCAGCCATCAACAGTATTTAATAATGCTAGTAAAGTACAGTAAATTCCTCATTATTTTACCTAACATACATAAACTTCTAAACATTTCCACTACCTCTGTTTCTAATTTAAAATATTGGCAAGTTCTTTTTGTCTCTTAAGTTCATTTGCATTTGTTTTACTGGTATCCTGCCTGTATATTCATAGAGTATTTGTTACCCTGAACTGACTACAAAATGCATTCCCACAATGAATTGTTTGCAGTAGATTTCATGACTGCAACCAACATTTTTCCAATGCAATGTTTTCCCTAGGCCAGCTATTTATCCTAGAATAATCCATCCCCTTATCTTTTTCTTATTGAGCCTTCACAACACAAGGAATGCTTACTGAATTTAAGCACCAACTCTGCTAATCTCTTTCTGATCCTTTTTAGCAAAAGTGATTTAATTCCATCTAGAATTCCTATGATATTTATTCATAGTATTTCTTTCCAAATATACACTTCTTGCATCGTTGTATAATAATTGTACAATATATATGTTAATTCTCATACTAGTCCTTTGTTTTTTTATATTATAGCAAGCCTTCTGTAGATATATGCCAAACAATGAATAAACAATCAAATTTAATACTAGATGGAAAGTTTCTTTAGAATCAGTTTCTTCTGCACAATGGTTGTGCAATAACTATATAAATAAATAAGTATAAATATAAAAATTCAATAATGAATTTATGAGTAAAATTATTGAATGTAACATGAACCTAATCTAGTGTTGTTAGCTATTTATAGAGAAAAAAGGAAAAATGGGTTCATCATATAAGCAAGTCTATCCCCTACCAATAAAGCTTCCTTTTTTTTTTCTCCTGAACCTACAGTATTCAAATTTGGAAAATATCATCCAAAACTTTTTTTTTGGTTTTTAGCCTCCTTTGAAATTTAGAATTTAAAAAATCTTAGAAAAATCAGATTATGCAGTATTCATTGTAGGGTTATTTCTTACACTAAATTAATTAGAATTGTTCCTGTGAATGTTTTCTTTGATCTTCACATTATATACATATAATTTTTAATTTTTCACATCAAGAAATATATAAAATAAGTAGACCATGAGTATGTGAGAAAAGAGATTTATTTAAAGAAATTTATTTATTATTTAAAGAAGATTTATTCTTTATTTTTAAAGAAAGAGATTTATTTAAAGAAATAAGCCTGAGCCTTTATGGGAGCCTCAGGGAAGCCAGCAAACTGGAGCACCAGGAAAGAGTTCATACTGTGGTTTTATGTCCCAAGAGGCCTAACTTCTTCTTCCCAGCAGACCACATCTTTTTCTTTAAGTTAGAAAATACCTAACCACACTATTTGCTTTACTCAGAGTCTACTGATTTAAATAGTCATGACATCTGAAAGCACATCAACAACTAGAGTGGCATTTGACCAAAGATCTGGGTCTCAAAAGCCACTGGGTTTATTCGTTAAAAATCCTCAGTACTAGGACTTGGCTACCTCCCTACAAATTATTCTTCAGAAAGGCCACTGCTGCCCCCAAAGCAGTACATGCGTCGCTGCTGTGAGTTGTCACCTTAACTAGATGATAAAACCCTATTTCTGAAAACGACTTACGCCTTGGGTATAAGACAGAGAAATCAAGCTGGAACTGGGCTAGAAGCTTCCTTCTGTTGGCTAACCCTCATAGTGCCAGAAAGTGCTGCTGAAGGAATTTTGCCATCAACAGTCTTATTCAGCTGTGAACTGTGTGTAGCAGTACCAACCAACCAGATAGGAAAGATAGGAGCAAGTCTGTTAACCAACTGCTTCCTGATTGAATCTGATACCTGCTCCACAAGAGGAAATTCATATCAGGTACTATAAACTTAATCAAAACACTGACTGGGGTATTTACAGCCTGTAGTCAGGAAGCTACTGCTGTTATTTTGCTAAATGGACATGATGTGCCCATCGAATTGCCTTCTCTAAATAACTATGATAATGCCCATAGATTAGCACTGCTGCCAGCTTTGATCCAGTAAAGCTTCTTTTTATAGAGGTGTGTCCAGCCACAATGAATCATCTATAAACCCTCCCCAAGGTTCAGTAAGCATCATGAAGAAAGATCAGAAAGAATGTAAAAGCCAGAAGTTGGGGTTGGGGGTGGGGGGTTAGAATGCTGACTTCCAAGCATTACATGGCTATTGCACTCAAAATAGCCATGATCTATATACGACTGGACCAGTCAACATCCTGTTATAGAAAGTGGGTGGGGCTCAGGGACCCCATCCAATCCTGAGTATTTATGTGCAATAAATAGGTTTGAGGGGTGAGCAAGACATTTTCTTCAGTGGTAAAATACCCTTGTTCTTGTAAACAGACCTTCATCCATACTTCTATAAATAATCCCAATAAAATTCACTGGGTCAAGAAAGACAAGGGAGGGTAATAGGGTGAATATGATTGAAATTATTATGTACATGTATGAAATGTCATATTAAAACCCATTATTATGTATAATTAATGTAAGCCAATACATAATATTTTTGCCATTTGTATTGAATTTTTGTGTTTCTCATATTATAACATCTTTATCATTTTATAAATAATATTGTTAAAGAGCTGGGTACCATGGCCTAGCCACATTGATACATCAATTATCATTCATGTGCATTTCAGCAATTAACTGGAGCTAAGTAGAAGTTCCTTCTCTAAAATTCTCCATTTGACTGCATTCCCACACTTCCTGCTTTATGCATTTACAGTGATCTGCCTGAGTCCTTTAGGAAAGCTTGTGCTCCAACATGTGTTGTGATCTTATTTATAAAAAGGTGATAGAGCCAGGCATGGTGGCACATGCTTTTAATCTCAGCACTCAGGAGGCAGAGGCAGGCAGGTATCTGTGCGTTCAAGACCAGCCTCGTTTCAAGCTGGCTGGGGCTACAGGGAGATTCTGTCTCAAAAACCAAAAAAAAACCAAGATGATAGATAGGTTCAAAATACATATGTACATGTAAAAAAAAAAAAAAACGTCGTGATGAACCACCTTATGTACATACCACTGATATATTCTAATAAAGTAAAAAGACACACACATATATGTATTGTATATATATTATACATATTATGTACATATGTGTATGTTCTGACCTCTGGCTATCTCTCTAACCTCATTTCTTAGCACATCTCCACTCTTGGTCCACTGTAGCTCACTTGATTGCTGTCACAGGCATTTCTAAGCATGCTTTCTCTGTCTGCAGTGTTCCTATCATTGGAACCAGTGTTCCAATCTGGTGTTCACCCCCAGATTGTTGCTGGAGTCTGATCCTTTACTTTGTTCAACTTTCTGTCTAAATGTCCCAGACCATACTATCTGAAATGCCCTACTTCCTTACTGCATCCACTATTATCTATTCTTTGCTTTTTTCACAATAATCGCTCCTCCATGATATTATGTTCTATCATCTCTGTGGAGTATTCTCTGGAATTATTTTTTCAAGGACAAGGCTTTTTCACTTTGTTTATTGCAATATCCCACATTTGTATCAATGATTGTTATATCTTTGGTGCTCAAAGTTTATGCTATTTTATTGTTTTATTTCATTTTTTGAAACTATCTCACTATGTAGCTTTAGCTGGCCTAGAACATGCTATGTAGACCAGGCTGGCCTTGAGCTCACAGAGATCCACCTGCCTCTGCCTCCCAAATACTGAGATTAAAGGTGTGCACCACCATGCCTGGTCAGACAAAGTATTTTTTTGAGGGAGAGATAAATATGTATAAGTTTGAACAGTGTGGTAAGTGAGGGAAACAAGTAAAGTATGAGAGCTAAAATCCGTTTGTGTATATTCACTTGCATTATGAAAATATACATATAAATGACAGCTTATATTTTAGGGTTGACAACTGTTTTTGAAAGTATTTTACTTTGAAGACTTCAAACGCTTTTAAAAATAAAATAAAACATTAAGAAAAATATTGCTAACTTTAAAATAGAGGTGTTGCTGGATGTGGTGGCACATGTTTTCAATCCCAACACAGACAGAGGCAGGCGGATCTCTGTGAGCTCAAGGCCAGCCTAGTCTATATAGCGAGTTCCAGGCCAGCTGCGACTACACGGAGACTCTGTCTCAAAAAACAAAATAAAAAAAATTAAATAGAGGTGTCAGCCTTTCATTCCTCTTGGTAGAGTGAGGACCATGACAGGCTGGGGAGAAGAGGGTGGTTTTTTGAGAAGTTCAATCCTATGCGCATAAGCTATGGCCAGAAATGATCATGAAAAATTCCTCTGTCCTTTAGGAAGCTTCATTCAGTACAGTTAGATTATTTAACATATGAAGTATAATACTTCATTTATTTTTATTTACAGAACATACACACACTGTTATGTGCATTAAAATTTTTATTAACTAGTTACAATATTTGACAAGTGGAAATAATAGATAATAATTGGAAAGTTTTGTGCAGAATGTTTTGATTATTAATTTCAAAACCAGCAAATCACATTGGTAACACACAGCACAAGATATAATAAACTGATATCTTTCAGCTCTTCTTGATGTCTGTAAACTTTCTAATGCCACTACTGTCATAAAGAGCTTTGTAAATATTGCCTGAGGATGAGGATGGTGATGCAGCAGTTCTTTTAAGACAAGGTAGGACAGGCAGTACTGTCAGACATCCAGGACTTAGCATTGTTATTTAGCTGTGGGATTCATCCACATGGACCTCTCCCAGAAGGACAAATGTTTGCCTGTAGTTGGGCATTTAAATGTCTAAATATTCCAGATTCAATTATATATGAAGTAGATCTTTTACTCCCTATGTCATGAAGTAGTTGTTCTCTAGAGTTAGCAATAATGTTATAACAGTCAAAATAGACTTGACTGAGTTTGTTTCCTACATAATAACAAAAAAAATTACCAAATAAAGTCAGATGAATATAAAGTTATTGTAACCATAATATACTTTGAAACTTGAGTTTTGTATGGCTTAGTCCACTATTATGTTGCTAAGTTTTTAATGTTGTGCATTATGTCTTCATTTTATGTTTATAAGGATTTATATCTATTGGTAGCCTATTAATACAGTTGCATTCATTTCCTCAAACATCTTCTAAAACTTCCTGGTTCTGAATGAATTAGAAATAAGCAATGTTCAGTCACTTTGTAAAACAATCGGGAAGTTCAGAAGCCTAGGGAGTTTTTAAAACTTAATCTTATTCAACATTAATCTTATAAAATATTTTAATTTAATTTGATTCATGGACAGTCCAGTTGTTCTCTCAAGCTTGGTTAGTGATTTTGAACAAAATTTTCCCCTAAAACATAGATTGTATAAGGCAGGATTAAAAACTGAGACTTTGTTCAAGAAAGTTAGACGCACTGGTAATTGATGACAAATTTGAAGCTGACTTGAAGATGACTTCACATATTTCAGGCTTTAATTGCATGTTTGCTTTTATTTTTTACTTGTAAAATTTTTGTTCTGTGTTTATTCTGTTCATATAGTACAGTGTTTTTTAAATCAGAACTAACACTACAGTAAGACAGATGGTACATATTTTTTCTAAAAAATGACCTTTGATAAGGAATTAACCCCTCAAATCTTCAATTTCCTGACAGATAAAATAGGAATTATAATTATCCCTGCCTCATATAATTGTGATGGGTAATCAAATGAAACAATGAATGTGTAATGCTGTCTATAGTACCTTCGTGCATAGGTAGATGTAGATACAAAGGTGAACCATTGTTATTATAATCCTTATATTGAGTTTATTAGCTTTTCCTTAAGAGTCTATTAAGTCATATCAGGAGTTCAGGTTGGGAAGGAGGTTGTTTGGTTTTATTTTTTTACTGTTTTAGGGTCCAAATGCATTATTGTGGCAGCGTATGGAATCATTGTTTTCTTTGGGAACAAACTTTTACTAGAATTAGATTTATTTTTGTTTACTTTAAGGTGCTTTCGAAAAATTCATGAGGCTGGACAGATAGCTCACTGGGTAAAATTCTTGCTGCATGAATATGATATCCTGAGTGGATCCCCATAACCCATGTAAAAAAAGCCACCTGCATCTGTAACCCCAACACTGGAGTAGGGGAGCAGAGACAGGCAGATCCCAGGAGCTTGTTGGTCAGCCATTCAGCCACAGAGAGCTCAGTTTCAGTGAGAGATCCTGTCTCAAAAAATAAAAGTGAAGAGTGACAGAGAAAGACACCATCATCAACATCTGGCTTGCATGCCCACACAGGTGAGCACACTCCTGCACACAGTGCATCCCACATACACACAAATTCAGTCAAGGGGTCGAAAGGTACAAGGGTGTCACAGGGAGATGAGAAGACACATCAAAAACAATTATGTAAATGACATAATGAAACCTAATGTTTTGTGTGATAATTAAAATGAATAAAAAAAATAAAATGAGCTCATCGGAATGAGCATTGTTCAAACCAGAAAGATATATATTTGGCCAAAACTGTGTGCCGAGCTCAGATTTGGTCCTTTGTGATATACTGCTTATTCTTAAGAGTTTTTTGTTCACACAAGAATACTTTAATGTTCAGAAATGTATTAAAAATCATAAATTTAGTTGTTTTCCCCCTTTCATTCTATCCAAACATTGTCCTGCATTTCCTATTGAGTGTTTTTAATTCTTGCTGTCTTGCATGTGGTACAAGCATTATCACTTTTTGTTCCTTCCACATCATTGTGAAACATTCTCTCATTTACAAGTGGGGAAACAGAATCACAGAGAGGTGAAGTAATCCTAGGTCACACCAGGGCCAGATAAACACATATATGTTACCTAATTCATCTGATCCTGGACTTTTTGCTGTCCCTGTTGTGTGGCTTCTCACACTACCACCTTCTGAACACCCCTGAGGCAGAACTGAAACTTCAGGCTTGGTGTGGTAGTACAAGCCTTTAATCCCAGCACTTGGAGGCAGAGGCAGGTGGATCTCTGTGAGTTCAAGGCCAGCCTGGTCTAGATAGCAAGTTCCAGGACAGCTGGAGCTACAGGGAGACCCTGTCTCAAAAAGACCAAAAAAACAAAACTGAAACTCGAACATCATCTTCTTGATTTGTATAGCTTAATATTTTTATTGCACAAAACATACCACTAAGAAAATGTCAAAGAGGAGTTAAACCGAGGCTGGAGAGATGGCTCAATAGTTAAGAACACTGACTGTTCTTACAGAAGACTCAGGTTTGAATCCCAGCACCCACATGGCAGCTAGCGACTGTCCATATCTCCAGTTCCAGGGGATCTGACAGCCTCTTCTGTCCTCCTTGGCCATTGCATGGCATGGGTGCACTTATGTACATGCAGGCAATACACGCATACACATAAAATAAAAATAATAAAATATTGTTTAAAAAAAGAGGAGTTAAACCATTAAACAATTCTGACCTGCTTTGGAGTTTATTCACCTTTGTCTGTCTTTAACTAAACTATACAGATTGTAACCACTGTCAGTGTCTGGATTTATAAAGACTACTCCTGAATATTCTTTTGAGAAGCTTTAAGCTCTGGTGTTATATCATGTGTCAGGCTACAAAAAACAAATACAAGCCAGACAGTAATTTTATCCATACAGTCATAATACTTTATTTTTATTAGTAGGTTATAGTATTACTTTGTTGTTTTATAAGTGCTCTAGTACAATTACTAACATAGCAGGAACCATATTAAGAAATAATCATTAACCAGATAGCCCATTTCAGTTCTGCATGATTTCTTAAAGTCCGAGGACTCTAGGAGCCTGTGGAAAATAGACTATCAAAGGGCAAGCTGCAATTACTGTTCTCAATTATAATTATGTGGAAAGAAATATATTTAAAATCAGCATAAAATATTACATACACTTAAATGAAATAATCGAACTTTTTCATTGCAAGTCATAGAAGGCAGGTAATCTTTAGGCTAGATATGCAAAAAAATTTTTGGACTATTTGGGTATTAAAGCATGAACAAATAGGATTCAGAGAGAAAGAAGGACATTCTGCTCTGGAAGAAGAGTTTGAGCAAAAGTGAAGAGGTTATAATGGACATTTTGTATCCCATCATGAAACTGAGATGAAGTCACAGAAATTTTAATGCCAACATGTACTTAATTTTTAATTCTGTATTTTGTAGGGAACTTTGGGAATATAGAACTCATTTAAATCACTAAGAACATAACGTATGCTTACATATTTCTGCAATTTATATAAAGTTAAGCATTTTAAAAGCTTAAATTTTTAACAACTTGTTCTAGTAGTTCTGGTATATAATTCAATAATATAGTGCTTGCCATGAACCTGGGTTTTAATATCAGCACAACAACAGTAGCAAAAATTGTCTATGGAGGTTTTTTAATATAAACAAACAAAAGCAAACAGAATGGAACCCACACTTACCACCTGCCCTGAACCACCAACCCTTAAAACAGTCTCCTTCCATTCACACTCTCATATACACAGACCTCCACTCTCGTATTACTTTAAAGTAAATTTCATGTATTATTTAATTTTATTTTATAATTTTTTTATTTGATATGTATGCATGTATTACCTGCATATAGGTAAGTGCACCCATGTCATGCAATGCCCACGGAGGTCAGAAGAGGCTGTCGGATCCCCTGGGACTTAAGTTATGGATAGTTGTTTGCTGCCATGTGGGTGCTGAGATTCGATCCCAGATCTTCTGCAACAACAACCAGTGTTCTTTTTTTTTCTTTAATTTTCTTTATTTTTTTTCTTTATTTAATGACCACATGATTAGAAGAAGCATTTCATTACAGCTTTAACATATTCAATAACAATTTCCAGAGCAAAGATACATCTCTTTCAAAACTGGATGTAATTTTTAGGTTCACAGTTGAATTAATACAGTTATCAGTATTGAATTCAGTATAAACCCTGTAAGACATAAAATTGAATGAGTTTTTAACCTTTAAAAGAGATCTCCATTTCATTTTAAAATACACTGTTTCCTATATAAAGACTCATTTTTTAATGCTACTAACAGATATTTGCACATGCATCTCTAATCTCTATGTATCTGATTATTACTAGTCACAGTTGGTTACACTCAGATCCTTGGCACCTGAGTATGGATATAAAGTCATCAAGTAGATATCAGTGGTAATGTTTATCACCTCTATTAATTAACATGAAGTTTTTATGCTTCCTCCTCAAATATAACTCATTTTTTAATTTGTTCATTTTTGTGGTGTATATCATAGAGAACATCCTAAACAATCTTATTCATCTATATACCCACTTCCCAAATGGCACCCTCCCCTAGCCTACCATCCCCCACTGGAGCCCATATGCTCTGTCATCCCTGTTACTGTCCACTGTGTTGTCAGCACCCCTAGCCATTCCCCAGTGCTTGTCCATCTGCTGAATCTAGTCAGCCTATCTAGAGATTCTTGTTTTAGGAAGATCAGCTGTTCCTTATCTAGCAGCAATCAGTTGTCAATATTCCTTTAGATAAGATTAGGGCCTGCTGTTCATTTTCCCAGCTCTATGCTAGGTTACTGTCTGGGAATCTCTTGGGCCACCTTGGCCAACAACTCAAAGGAAGATATCTCCTGTCTGGCATTGTTTCTTTGAATTTTAATTTTTTCACAGTTAATGCTGCTCAGAGCATCCTTGTGATATAGCTAACACTGAATGAAATTTTCGTATTATTTTATTTAATCCTTATATTTAGGGAAGAAATTATGTACATGCAGAATCAAAATTACTTCACAAATTGTATCATTCACTTTGCATATGCTCTGTTAGCTATTACATAATATTTATTATTAATATTGTGCTATTTAAAACAAGTTAAAAATCAACATATGAAAAAACATAAATATACAGTATGAATGTATCATAAGTATTATAAATATAAATACAATATTTTAAAATATCTTAAATATTTTGTTCAAAGGAGGTATTTCATAACATTTTTGTCATCTAAGCAATATTTGCTTATAATTTATAATAGAAAATGTAAAAAAATAGCTATGTATTGGGGCTGGAGAGATGGCTCGGAAGTTAAGAACACTGGTTGTTTTTGCAGAAGACCAGGATTTGAATCCCAGCACTCAGATGGCAGCTAAAAACTGTCTGCTACTCTAGTCCCAGGGAATCCAACAGCCTCTTCTGACCTCCGCGGGCATTTCCCGACATGGGTTCACTTACCTCCATGTAAGCAATTTATGAATACACATAAAATAAAAATAATAAATAAAATATTTTTTTAAAAATTAGCCATGTACCTAATATAAATAAAACAAAAGGTAAAACTCATGTGGTCATCTCAAGAGATATAAAGAAAACATTTGAAGAACAGTGTGCTTTAAACAAAATACTCAGCAGACTAGGATTGAATGTAACCTTCTAAACCTTGGGGAGGGGTTGTAGGGGTTCTAGAAAGCAACTATGAAAAACCCAACACTTGATGAGGAAAACCTTGGCTGTTTTCCCCTTACAATCACAAACGAGAAGGATCTCCTCTCTTGACACTTACATTACAGAGGTCATACAGAGGGCGTTAGAGGAACAAAAATGACATTAAAGTTTTCTAGTTGGAAAAGAAGTTAAAAAAAAAAAAACCTCATAGTATTCACAGCTGACACAATCATAACCAGGAGATTCTTATAAATTATATTTTAAAAAATGAACAGAAAGGAAGAAACTTATTGTAACAAAGAAGCAAGTTTGGTAAGTTTGCATGATAAATATCAGTGTATATAAATCATTTATAATTTTATATACTGCCAGTGAAATCAAGAAAACAGCATTTAGGTCAACATCAAACTGAATAAAATACTTGGGCATAAATACAAGAAAAGAATTGTAAAACATATGTCAAAAATAAGAAACCATTGTTAAAAGTAATTAAGTAAATGAATAGAAGACATCTGTATTTATGAATCAGAAATTATTATATAGTAAAGATGGTAGGATTCCCTAAATTTATCTACTGATTTGACATGATTCCTACCAGAAAACCAGCCCTTTGGGTAGAAACTTGGAAGCTAATCATAATATAACCCTAAGAGGAAAGGATCAGCCAAAATAATCTTTAAAAAGACAGAGCAGACAGATTCACTTCTTGCTTTCCAAAATTGCTACAAAGATACATTGATCACACAGTGTGGTAGTAACATAAGGACTGGCATCTAGTCAGTTAAATAGAACTTAGAGTTGAGGAATAAGCCCATAGATAGCATGAAAACAAGGACAAATTCTGGCCATTTGTATTTCTTCTATTAAGAACTGTCACAAGTGCATTAGACCATTGTGTTAGTAAATTTTTTCATTGCTGTGACAAAATAATCTAGCAAAAGCGACTTAAAAAAGAATGATTTGTTTGTGGTCACAGTTGGAGGGTGCTCTCCATCATGGCAGGGAAGCAATGGCATCAGGAGCTTGAGGCAGCTGGTCACACTGTGGCTGCATTCAGGAAGCAGGGATAATCCTTTACTGGCATGCAAAAGACTTGTCTTTTAGAGCCTGTTAAGTTTGTAATCAGTACTAACCATCACAACCATTTACTAAATACTTGAAAAAAAATGTACAACATTCTTAATTATCAGGGAAATGGAACTTAAAACTACATTGATAGACCTCCCTCTGACTCTCTGAGCCTGCAGGATGCGCAGCAGGCCTCTCTCCTACCTGGAGGCCTCTCTCAGGGGAAAGTCCATTGCACCCTCCGCACCTTGACTCCCCGAGCCTCATTCACCCTCTCATCTCTGCCACCTTTCTCTCCTCCGAGTTTGGGCCCTGCTCCATTCCTTCTCTTGGGGACCCAGACACCTAGGGAACCAATACCTGCACCCAGATCCTTTTAATCCAGAACAATGTAGTGCGTTCTCTGAGCCCCAGGAGAACTGCCTCTGGGCCTGGACCCACCCTCACCTCCCTCTGCTTCCCTGGGCCTGCACCACCCTCCAGCCTCTTTCTGGGACACTGGGGCTGCTGTTTCCTCTTCCTGATCCTTTGCATCAAGACCAACCCAGCTCCTCAGTGCAGTCCCCAGGAGGCCTTGGGGTCTCTTCCGGCCCCATCTGCCTTTGTATCTCTTGGTGGCCAGCCACCAGCTGCCTTAGACCAGCATCTTTCCTGGGCCAGGCTCCCAGGCCAGTCCAACCCCCAAATTCCTGAGGCCAAAATCATTCCTGGAGGGATCCAGACCTTAGGAGAAAGTCTGAAAACATCTGACCCTCACCTGAATTGGGCCTTTTTGGGAACTTCTGAAAACAAAAGCAATCCAGCCACTCCAATATAAAATCAAAAGAGAGAACCAGAAGCTTAGAGGAACCAACTTTTCATGCCCCAAAAGTAAACCACAAAGACACATAAATTTCACAAAAAGAAGCAGACCTAAACTTGAAGGCCTGAGTCTCACATAAGAATCAGAAACTACAAAGAAAATTCACATGTCAGAAACACAGAGAAAAAATAATAACATGAAAAACCAAAATAACATATCCCCAACAATAACAGTAGTCCTCTAGAGGAACAAAATGAGAACCCCCCCTAGAGATAATGCAGGACATGGAAATCAAAAGAACAATTACAAACATGATAAAAGAATACAGTGAACTTAAAGAACACACAAAAATGAATTCAGAAAAGAGTTGGAAATATTGAAGAATACTCAGGCTGAAATGAAGAAGGAAGTGATTAGAAAAGACCGGAGAACGCCCAAACAATAGGATGAACAAAATGGAAAACAGAATATCAAGACTGGAAGATAAAGTGGACGAACTAGACCACACAAGCAAAGATTATGAAAAATTTCAGAAATCACAAGAATGGAATATGCAGGAATTGTGTGGCACCATAAAAGACCAACCTTACAAATCATAGGCATACAGGAAGGAGAAGAATCCCAAGATAATGGCATGGACCAGATCTTCAAAAGAATCGTGGAAGAAAATTTCCCAAAATTAAAGAAAGACATGCCCATACAAAAACAAGAAGCATATAGAACACCAAACAGACAGGACCAGAGAAGAAACACTCCCTGGTACATCATAGTAAAAACACTAAATGTATAAAACAAAGAGACAATACTGAAAGCTGCAAAAGAAAAACAACAAGTCACATAAAGGAAAACCCATTAGGATTACAGCTGACTTTTCAGTGCAAACTACGAAAGCCAGAAGAGCCTGGACCAAAGTATTCCCATCTTTTATTGTCTGCAAGAAACTCATCTTACTTTCAAGGACAGACACTATCTCAAAGTGAAAGGATGGAAAAAAATATACCAAGCAAATGGCACTAAGAAAAAAGCAGGCGTAGCAATCCTAATATCTGACAAAATAGACTTTAAACTGAAGCTAACCAGAAAAGACAAAGAGGGCTATTTCATTTTGATCAAAGGAACAATCAATCAAGAAGATATTACAATCATGAGCATATATTCACCAAACTCGGGTGCACCCAACTTCATCAAAACAATACTACAGTACTTTAAGACCCACATTAACCCCAACTTATTAATAGTAGGAGACTTCAATATCCCACTCTCTCCATTAGATAGGTCAGCAGGGCAGAGAGTTAACAGAGAGGCATCTGAATTAAACAATACCATATATCAAATAGACTTAACAGATATCTACTGAGTATTCCACCCTAGCACCAAAAAACATACTTTCTACTCAGCACCCCATGGAACCTTCTCCAAATCGACCATGTACTGGGGCACAAAACAAACCTCAGTGAATACAAATGATTGAAATAATTCCATGCATTCTATCAGACCACAGTGCAATAAAGCTTACAATCAAAACCCAAAGAAGCCCTAGTCAGCACATGAACACATGGAGATTAAACAACACACTCCTGAATGATGAATGGGTCAAAAGAGAAATTAAAAAAGAAATAAAAGGATTCCTGGAATTAAATGGAAAGGACAGTACAACACGACAGAACCTCTGGGAAATGCTGAAAGCAGTCCTAAGGGGGAACTTTATAGGTGTAAGTGCCTACATCAAAAAATCGGAAAGAACACAAATGAATGACTTAACACTGCAACTCAACACACTTGAAAAGCAACAGCAAATGAAACCCAAACCCAGCAGACAAGAAGAAATAAGAAAAATCAGGGCATAAAATTAATGAAATTGAAACAAAGAAAACAATACAAAGAATCAACAATTCCCAGAGCTGGTTCTTTGAAAAGATAAACAAGATTGACAGACCGCTAGCCCCATTAACCAAAAGAAAGAAAGAAAGAGCATGTCCAAATCAACAAAATCAGAGATGAAAGGGGAAACATCACAACAGACATCAGAAACAGAACATTATAAGGGAATACTTTAAAAACCTATAATGCTACTAAGTTTGAAAACATAAAAGAAATGGACAGATATCTAAAGGCGTGGGAACCACCAAAACTAAACCAAGAAGAGATTAACAGCTTAAACAGACCCATAACACAAAAAGAAATTGAAACAGTAATACCTCCTGTCTAAAAAAAGCCCAGGACCAGACAGGTTTACAGCACAATTCTATGAGACATTTAAAGAAGATCTACATCCAGTACTACTTAATTTATTCAAAAAGATAGAAATGGAGGGAGAACATCCAAATTCCTTCTATGAAGCCAGCATCACTATAATACCAAAGCCAGTTAAGGATACAACCAAAAAAGAAAACTATAGATCCATATCCTTAATGAACATAGATGCAAAAATTCTCAACAAGATACTTTCAAACCGCATACAGACACACATCAAAAAGATCATCCACCATGATCCAGTCGACTTTGTCCCAGAGATGCAGGGATGGTTCTATACACGTAAGTCAATAAACGTCATAAATCACATAAATGGACTCAAAGAAATGAACCACATGGTCATCTCAATAGATGCAGAGAAGGCCTTGGACAAAATTGAACATGCATTTATGTTCAGTGTCCTAGAGAGAATTATACTGGAGGGAACATAGCTCAACATAATTAAAGCCATATATAACAAGCCCACAACCAACATCATTCGAAATGGTGAAAAACTGGAAGCATTCCCATTGAAATCAGGAACCAGACAAGGCTGTCCAGTTTCCCCACTTCTCTTTAACATAGTACTTGAAACTCTTGCAAGAGCAATAAGACAAGAGAAGGAAATTAAATGAGTAATAATTGGAGAAGAAGAGATCAAATTATCCCTTTTTGTAGATTATATGATATCTAAGGGACGCCAAAAATTCCACCCGAAAACTCCTGGAAATTATTAACACGTTCAGTAAAGTGGCAGGTTACAAATTAAGTTTAAAAATATATAGCCTTTCTATTTACCAATAACAAGCAATCAGAGAAAGAGCACATGGAAACACTCCCCTTCACAATAGCTGCAAAAACAAAATAACATATCCCCATTGAA
>NW_008338112.1:597854-598334 GCF_000622305.1 Nannospalax galili
GGAGGGACACCCCATGCTCATAGTGAAAATGACCATCCTACCAAAAGTCATATATAGATTCAATGCAATGCCAATCAAAATCCCCATGACACTTTTCACAGTATTGGAAAAAACTATCCTAAGATTCATATGGAAGCATAAAAGACCGCGGATACCGAAAACAACCCTGAGCACTAAGAGCAATGCCGGGGGGATTACTATACCAGATTTCAAGCTGTATTACAGAGCTATAGTCATAAAAAATAACATAGTACTGGTACAAACATAAACCCATAGACTAATGGAACAAAATTGAAGACCCAAATATGAGGAAATGCAATTTCAGCCACCTGATATTTGACAAAGGGACCAAGAACAGTAACTGGAGGAAATACAGCATGTTCAGCAAATGGTGCTGGCAAACCTGGATCTCCACTTGTAGAAGAATGAAACTAAACCCCTATCTTTCACCCTGCACAAAAGTTAATTCCAAATGGCTCA